>NW_007726606.1:306430-337308 GCF_000696425.1 Galeopterus variegatus
TAGGAGAGAGGTTTAAGTTAGATGGCTTTTTTTTTTTTTTCCCCATCACAAAGTTACAATTTTAATGGTCTAAATAAAACACAAAAGGTGTAAAAGGCTTTGGGTTCATGGAAAGAACAACATTTTGGGGAGTGAAGTGTGTTTTGGAGTGTGGCCCCACCGAAATCTCTTGGACCAAGGGATAATTTCAGGGCTGGAAAGAAAGTTCTGGCACAGAGACAGCAGTACTGTCTCTCAAGTGGAATTGACATATCAGAGTGGAGGGAGGACTGCCATCCCAGTTCTACCAGTGACTAATTACATGATTTTTTAGTAGATTTCTTATGCTTTCTCAGCCTTTGTTTTGTTTTATAAAATGGAATAATTAGATCTACTTTGTAAGTGCTTAGCAGGGTAAAATGTCTGTAATCTGCCCTTCCTTGAACAGTATCTGCCAGAGGATAGGTTTTCAAAAGTGTTTAATTAACATGAGTGTTTATCTCATGGGATGGATTTCCTAAATTTATGCATCCTGCATGTGTGATGACAGGTGACACTTGAGTTAACTGGATAATGTGACCCTCAGCCATAATGCCCCCAAATCCCCTTCTGGAGGATGCATTACAGACCTGGTATCCCAGAAAGGGGTGCGACCTCATAAAGTCAGTGCTTTTCTCTAGTTGTCCTAATGGACCAAGTGTACCAAGGCCTGCTTTTATAAAGGTAGTGAAAGCTCTGGACCATCCCATTGTGCTGCAAGCAGCAGAAGCTCTTCCCACAGAGAACATCTGTCTCGTCAAGCCAACGGGAAAAGGGAAGATGCTGTTTATAAATATTGAAGAGGCAGGGAGAGCGTGCACTGAGGCCAAGCTGCTTTAACATGCATGCCATTCCAAAGTGGCTTCTAATGGACATTTATAAGGTGGTGTCCCCCGCACTTCCCCTCCCCACTCTAATGCTGTCTGGGATGCTAGTCAGAAAACATGCAGTCTGTAACTTAGCTGGCTTTTAACAGAATTGCCCAATGTGATTCATTTGTCCCTTTTGGCTACAAGAGAGGATACTACAGAGCAAGCCAGATATGAATGTGGCCATGTGCTGATGTCCAAACCAGCATGCCCACCATGAGGATGGGCACCCCTTTGCTGTTTGGAATGTGCATGCCAGTGGCCACACTCTGCTGCTCCGCACAGACTCCCCTCTCCCCAGCTTCTGTTTGGACTTCATTTCCTGAAGCAGTCCTGGTTAAGCTGTCTCACAAGCAATGAAAATCTCCCAGGCCCACCTAACTCTTTCTTTCTCTGCATTTCTCAGTCTCTCTCTGTCTCTGTCTCTCTCTTAATCTTGCCTTCTCTTCCTCGATCCTTCCCTCTATTCCTCTTTCTCCTCTCTTTCTTCCTCTATCCTTCCTTTCTTTTGTGAAGAGTTTATTTTCCCATCAAATCCATCATGCTTGCACAGTAACGAAAAACACATTAACATGGAAAATTAGAAATATAACAGCTAATGTTTGTTCAGAGCTCATTGTGTCCTAGACACTATTCTTTTTTTTTTTTTGTCTTTTTTCGTGTCTGGCAACGGATCGCAACCCTCAGTGTCGCGCCCGCACCGGACCGGGACCAGCAACGGGATCGCAACCCTCGGTGTTGCGCCCACACCTCACTCAGCCAGTGAGCGGGAACCGGTCTGTATGTGGGATCCGAACCCTCGGCGGGAGCACCGCCGTGCTCTCAAGTGGCTCACTGTAGCAGTGCGCCACCGGGCCGGCCCCCCTAGACACTATTCTAACCAGTTTATTTGATGACATCAGATTTTCTCCTGTCACAGTAAGTTCCAAAAGATAGTGAAAAATATTGTCATGAAAACACTGAAAATCAGGAATTTTATATTCAAATGTATCTTTTATATGTGAAGCAATCAGAAAAACATGAAAGGTCTTGGGAAATGTTTTCCATTTAGCCAAATTTAATCAAATTTACTGGAAGACTTATTTGAGCTTATAAAGAGATGAATCAAAACAAAGAATTTAAGAATGATGTGGTTAAAACAACTGATAAAATGGAAGTATCTGCAGGCCTAACACTCACTGTGCAGAGGGCAGCTCGCCCTGCCTGAGCTGGTCACATAAATGCACCTGCCACAGTACTGAGGGGCCAGACTGATTTCTCATTAATGTCCAGACAAAGCTCAAGGAAGCAAACATTTTCATCTCATACTGTTATCCATCTTATTATGGGACTAGTTTCTCCAGAAGGGTGTCTCTCTCAAGGAGGATTAATAAATAGATTCAGAAATTCAATTAAACACAATTGCTAAAAAACAAATACATTGCTTATAGATACAGATGTGTGCCGTGTGGTAAATGGCTTTTAATATCAGAATGATAGAGGCAGCTCAGCTCTGTATTCAAAGCATAGATCCAGGAGCTAGACCATCTGGGTTCATATTCTTGCTCCAAAACTTACTCTCTTTGCAACGTTGGAGAAATTACTTAATATCTGTGCCTCAGATTCTCCTTAGTAAGATGGGATAATATTACCACCTGCCTCATGGAGTTGTTGAGTGGTTTACCTGATTGTTGAGTGGTTTATGTGAATTCATATGTAAATGTGCTTACTCTTAGAACAGGGCCCTGTATGTACTAAGTACTATATGACAATTAGTCATCACCACTAATATTATTATTTCCTGGATAAGCATCAAGTTCAAAATAATGTTTACTTTGGGAAAGGGGAAAAAAGGGAAAGATATGAATAAGATGTTCACTGGGGATTACAGATATATCTACATTTCATTTTGAACTTTTTTTTTTTACATCATTTTAAATGTTTCTATTCCAATCCTGTCCTTTTTCTTAAGTATATCTATAATCCTTAGGATAGAGTTGTATTCTCTGATCTGTTTATTTTTTATCTTATTATGTGTTTCTTTTGTATTCTTCCTGTGTATTCTGGGAGAAACATCTATATTTCTCTTCCTTGTAACTGATTACCTTCCTTTGGGTAAATTTTGCTCTTTACTATCTGCAGTGTGGGTTTTAATTCCTCTATAGTCTTTTCAATTTTGGGGGGGATGGGGTGGGACAACCCTTTTTTAACCAATCCCTTTCCAATTTATCCTCAGCCTATTCTTTTTGACATGCTCAGTTTCTGACCTGGGCTGGTTCATCCCTCCTTAGGCAACCTGGAGATCCTCTGCTCCCAGGAGGTCACCATATTGATGACAAATTTAGTGTGGTCATCTGATCAGCATAGCACACTATAGCCTGAACTCTTGGGCTTAAGTGATCCTCTAGCTTCAGCCTCCCCAGTAGCTGGGACCACAGGTATGGACCCCTGCACCTGGCAAGGTTAGCCTATTCTTTTTTGTTTATTTTTGTTTCCTGATCTTCTTCTACAGAGATATACATACTGCCAATGATGGTCAGCATTTCTAAAATTAATTTGTTTCCTGAGTTATGTAATGTTTAGAGGTCACCTAATTCTATGAGTCTTTATTATAGTATTTTCCTACATTCTTATTTGTCTTTTCCTCCTTTGTCTCTTGTTATTACTGTCACTTTTTTCTTGGCTGTTAACTAGCATTAAAACTAGTCATTAGTATTAGATTATGTGACCTCATCTTTTATACATCTGGGTGTGTTTAATTAAGTACACAAGTCATAAAGTTTATGTGTACATTCCCGAGCATCAATGCCATTGTTTTGCAGGAATTAGTTGAATGTGACACTTGTTCTAAGAGAGTATATTCTGCTTCAACTTCCTATCTCCTAACTCTCTACAAATGGATGTAACTTTCCCATTTTTAAATAACATCTTTTATTTTCAATTTCTAATTTAACTGTATGATAGTAAAACAAAAAATGTGATCTCTATAATGACAGGTATTTGAAGCATGTTAAAATTGCCTTTGTGATCTGGCTCATGGTTATTTTCAAGAATGTATGATTGAAAAGAATGCATATTTTTTATGTGTAGTAGGGTTCTATAGCTCTTTTATATCAAGTTTGTTAACCATTTTTTCTAAATATTCTATTTTGTCTACTTCATCTGTCTATTTCTAATATAAATAGTTAAGTTTTTTCACTAAAATTGTTAGATTCATCTATTCTTTTTTGTTTCATGATATTTTGTTTGGCACATGGAAGTTCATGATTGTTATATCTTCTTGCCTAATTGTTTTTTCCATCATGCAGTGTCCCTTGTTAACTTTATTGTTTTCTTTTTATTTTTTGCCTAAAATTTTATTTTATTTTCCTTTTTGTCTTTTTTACTGACTGGTAATGGGATCGCAACCCTCGGTGTCACGCCCGTACTGGGGACCGGCAACGGGATCACAACCCTCGGTGTTGCGCCTGCACCGCGCTCAGCCAGTGAGCGGGAACCGGTCTCCACATGGGATCTGAACCCTTGGCGGGAGCGCTGCTGCGCTCCCAAGTGGCGCACTCTCCAGTGCGCCACCAGGCCGGCCCACTAAAATTTTATTTTTATGTTAATATTACTACCTTAGCTATTCTGCTTTCAGAATTTTCCATATTTATCTTTAATAGCTTTACCTTCAACCTTTCAGTATTTTAGAAAGTTTATTCATGTGTTAGTTAGGCAATGCCAGGTGTTAGGATAAATATTTTCCAATATTTTAATAGCTTAACAAAATGTTAATTTATTTCTTGCTTATATTACTGTGCTTGTTGGGCTCCCAGTTGGCTGGAAGTATGGGTGGAACTGAGGTGGAAGTATGTGTGTGAGAGTTTTATGGGCTAGTCCTTGAATGGGGTACACCTCACTTAGGTTTACATTCCACTGGCTTGTTCTGAGTCTCATGGCTATGCCTAATTGTGAGGGAGACTGGGCAAGAAATCTAGATGTGTACTCCAGAAAATAAGACATGAGGGTTTGAACATGTTTGAACAGCTAGTAATCTGTGTTGCAGTCTTCCCATATGGACATCAGATACCTTTTTGCTTCCTTCTTCCCACACAGAATACATTCACTCTCTCTCAAAGAAAGTCTCAAAGTTTCATTCAGTTACTTAATTCTGTGCGAAGTCTAGTGTTTCCTTCATGCTTAGACATAGTTCCTTATGGTCCTGTGACATACACAAAGGCAGCTTATTCATGCCTCCAACCTCCACTGCTGGGAAGTGTCCATAGAGATGGAGTAGTGGCAGAATATTAGCAGCTAAATCTCCTCTTTCAAAAGAGAGGTATGGGAAATATACTGCTCTGTGGCAGTCAATAATAGAATCCTGCCAGGCAGGTAAATGACCTTGCAGTTAGAGAACCTTCTTTACCTAGGTCTTAGATCTGCTCTCTAGAGGGAAGTACCCTGTCCATTCTCCTCTATGGTCCCATCTGAACTGGGTTGTAAGGAGTGTATTTTCCTTAGGGGCTGTAATAGTTACCATAGCACACTTCCTACTGTGCATGGTTGGGGCTCAGAGTCTTTTGTCTTTAACACTTATAGACTTTTAAGGTCAGATTAATCTTTTTTCATATAGTTTCTTAATAATCTTAGTAGGATTCATATCTACTTGTTTCCAGTTAGTTCATGTGTAGTAGCCACACTAATGTCTTTTCTAGACAGGATTCTTAGGTTGTTTATTTTTCTAATTTGTTGTGAAAAGCAATGCTGCAATATATACAGTTTGCAATATATAACTTTTTCTATAGGATGAATTCTTGGAAGTAGAATCACTAGGTCAAGAGATATCCACATTTTAAATTTTGATAGATTTTTGCTGGGTGTCCTCCAAAAAGGTTATACCAATTTCCATTCCCAAGAACACTGCAGGAGACTATGAAGGAAAATCAAAACAACCAATAATTCACATGGACATTTATAGCAAATTAGAATGTACAGTTTTATATCTCTGTCTCTAATACCTGATACTTAGTGAATAGCACTGAGCAGGTTTTCAAGACAGGCTTTAATTTAGGAAATGAATGAAAGACTATATAACATACCACCAAACAAGACAAAGTCATAAGCAGAAATAAAAGTAGGCTAGTGACATTAGCGGTGACAATTTTCCATTAGCTGTTTGGAAATCCAAGTATTTCTCCTGGTGCTTCAGACTGGCTGGGCCTCTCAGAAGTGGGCCACACTGCATCATGACGGATATGCGCTCAGTATGCAGAGCATGCAGTAAACAGGTAATAGTATCATCATGCTTGAGAAGTGACCCCAATGGTTATTTTTAATTAATGGATGAATCCAAACACAGAAGTCTTTCTGAGGTTCTGCAGAAGCAAGGCAGGATATTCCACAGATAAATTAGAAAAGGTTTAAAAATATGCCTCAGGAAAAAATAATGTTTTCTGCTTAATAGGGCATCTGCCTAGCAGCATCTTATAGGTTTCTACCAAAACTCTAAGACAGAAAAAGGTGAGAATTCAAAACAACACATGCACAAAAGGAGGAGTCACAGTCAAGTTGCTGCCAAATTTTGAGCATCTTTTTGGTTAGCTATAAGAGCAAATAAATTACACTAAAAGGTGAATTGGAGAAAGAACTGAAACAATAGTAACAAGAGGATTTTTGTGTGTGTGTGTGTGTGTGTGTTAGGGAAGATTTCATTGAGCCATTAAATCATGTATAGTTTGGTTTTGTTGATTAGAGTGATAGGGACATTGAATAACTATATTTTGTTAGAAAAAATTTAGATTGTGTTTGTTAAAATTTAAAAAGTAACAGAAAGAATGAAAGAAAAAAGAAAGATTCTTTAGCTTTCAAATAAGCAACAGGGGGGGGAAATGATGTGCAGAGTGCCTAAAATATAAAGAAACTCAATCCAAAAAAGTCCAGAAAAAGTGAAAAATAATATAAGGCAATAAGTGTGATAGAGAAGAAACACAAAATAAACTACAGAAATCAGTATTAATATATCAGTCAGCACAAGAAATAAAAATGTGCTTAAATTCACATATTAAAAGGCAGAAACCAATGACTAGAATTTACATATTACCTCTGTGTTGTATGAAAAATAATACACTGCAGATAGAGAGAACTAGCTATCCCTCAGAATAGTTCTCCCCATTTCACAGTATAGGATTGTTGCTAAGAAGAGGTTGACTGGACAGAAACTGCATTTTCCAACCTGCATTGCATTGAGATAGGACATCTAGGTTTTTACTAATCGTCTTAGAGTGGAAGAGTATGTGACTCCTGGGCTATTCCTCATATGAATTGGATTCCCCATATTCTCTTTCTCCTTCCATACAATAAATGTAAGTTACAATGAGTTGTTAGGGGACAGTAGAGCCACAGGGCAAAAGGAGCTTGCATATCTTACTCACCAAATAGTCAAAAAGCACCTATTGATCAGAGACACCCATGTGGATCTGTGTCATACTAGAAGACATCTAGTGACTATTCTCTGGCATCACTTGAAAGGCAGATCTAGTACCTACCAAGCCTGATGCTCTAGGGAAGAGCCAGAACATCTGTGTGTGCTGGAGCTCCATGCTACTTTTCCTGAGATATTACGAGAAAGAGATATGCTCTGGGAAGAATTGTTCAATTTGCAAGCAGAAATGAAAGTTGGGACATTATAGAGTTGAAAAACCAATTGACTCTGGAACCCAAATAGCATAAAATAAGCCTGCAACAGTCTTTAAGAGACAATAGCCCATTATGACTTCTGAGTTAATTCAAATAATTCATCCCAGTAAAATATATCATATTAATTATGCTACTTTTCAACCCAAGCCCATTATTCCAGATAGACTCATGGTAGTTGCTATTGAGTTGGGGGGGCGGTATACATAATGATTTGTTGTCACAAGTTGTCCCCAGACATTGCCAGATGTCCTCTGGGGGGTTGAATGGTCCCTGGTTGAGAACCCCTGGGGTAGATGCTGCTCACATTGGGCTGAGTGTTTGGTTCTCTACATTCCAAGGGCTGTCAGGAAGATCTCTCCTGCCATTTGAGGACCTTTCAGACTTCACCAGTCCCTCATGTGGAATACAAAATCCTCTAAACCAGAGTGGACACATCTTGTTTTTCTCTTTCCATTCAATTTAACCATTACGAACCTGCAACCAGATAATCAACAGGCCCCATATCTCGGTGTTTTGAGCTGTGCATCTCTTTCTGATAGAAGCAAGGACACTGATTTCTCTTTTATCAATGACTTTTCCAAACTAGGGAGTTCCAATGCTTAACAAGTTTCATTAGGAATATAGTTATTAAATATTCAAAAAATATAGACTGTTCCTGTTGAGAATATAATTATACAGTAAATTAGCTGATGTCCAGTATGTTGCCTTTTAAGCACATCTTTGATGTTTCCAGTACTTACATAAGATATAGGGCATGTTTATTAAGAGTCTTCAACTGTGTATAAAACCAGAGCAGTCAAAAGTAATGGTGTCTGCTGAAGGATTCTTTATCATATGAATTTACCTTTAGTCATCTATTATTTATTTCAGCTATTTTATATGCCATTATAATAAATATTATGACAGAGAAAGCTTTTATGCTTCAACTTATTGTACTACTCTTTACTTGCCTGCAATCCTTCAGGAAAATGTAACCATGCTTTACTTGTAGTTAACGTAAATCATCACTTACGTTAGAATGAAAAATTCACTATGAAAAAAGGCTCTTTCTTCAATAGCAAGGCATAAATGTGCAATCATGTTGACTGCCAAACACCTATGCCATTCACTGTCCTTCCTTAAACTGTTTTTAAGCTGCAAAGTGAATACATTGCACACAGGGAAATTGGAAGGTTTGGGAATATTTTCACTCTCTTGTTAGTTTCTGGCAAGATAAGCATTTTTTACTCAGAATGCAAAATATTGCCAATTACTGTCTAAGCATTTTTAATAGTTTTGCTTTACATGGCATGTAACTCGTACACCAAATTAAATAAGGTGTTATCTGGTGCGATTTCTCCTTGAACAGCCTCACAATTACCTATAGATATTGATATAGTTATTTTATAAATTGAGTTCCAGCAACTCAAGGCACAAATTTTGGCCTGTATATAATGAAGAAAGAGTTGTCGTGATTTTCTTATTAGGGATGTGTGTGTGTATTTTGGTAGGAGATGTAGTGGGTAGCACTTGTGGGGAGCCCAGGAATGAGGGTTAATGCTTGACAGTTGATTTGAAGCTTAGAAATGACAAACTCAGCCCCTGTTCCTCATGGCTTTAAAATAAATCCAGGGCTTTGTCAGGGATTGTTTTTAGTGTGGTTCCCTATTTCAAAATATGTAATATTCTCTGAGAATATTTTCTTATTAAAAGCGAAGTGTTATACAGACTAGTAAAATACATAGAGCCAGGAAAGAGACTCTCAAACTCTTCCCTTTCCTGAGCGTCCTATCAGAAAGAACGTTTATCAGTGCATACTTTTAATCATTAGACTTTGCCAGGATTGGACAATCTCCCCATCAGGCTTGTTCACGATGCTGATTTGGGTTCGACTGGGAGGTATAAGAGATCGATGCAAGCATCTACCTGCTCGTGCTTTTCTCAGCAAAGATGTTGCCATTCTTTGCCACCATTAACATCACTTAAATAATACTGGAGGAATTAGCATTATGAAGTCCCACATAGGATATTGATGAATTATTAAACCAGTTTAGTTAGACCTCTATTGTAGTTCGGTGAATAATGTCATGTCAATAATATGCTCAGCACCAGTGTCTCTTGCTGTTGTAAATGTGACAACTCCTATTTAAGGTTTTAGAACATAAAATCAGGACGGAGAGTATGTAAAGTGGAAGGGTGAGAGACATCAGCATAATGCAATTAAGGCCCATTGGATTAGAATTTGCAGGATGCCATTAGCAATAAGCTCTGAATGTAGATTATGGCCTTAGTTACATTTTCTCTCTCAGCAATAACACTTCTCTTGTAAATTCTAAGTGTGTGAAATAGACACAAATAAGAATATATAGGTGATGTTAATTTCTTTATAGCTTCTTGGTGTTATATGTTGAAGAATATGATGACAGCAGTGTAGCACAGTGTGGCATTCCCATGACGACACAAGCTTTGGAGTCAGCCACATCTCTGTTAGAAACCTGGATGTCTCTTAACTAGCTGTGCAACATTAAATTCTGTCAGCCTCTGTTTTCTTATCTATAAAATGGAAAAATTATATTACTAGAACTTTTTTTTAGAGGAATCCAGAAATGAACCCTTCCATTAGTGTAAGAGGGTAGGCAAACACCCATCAAATCCACGTAGATTGGCCCCTTGAAGCAAGATAATAAAGTAGCTAATTCTCTGTAAACAGTGTCTTGCCTCTGCAGTTGCATATGGCAAGACTCCCACAGCTAAAAGAGAATTTCCTTTTGGTATATTGGAGACTGGGCTCCATGCACCTATTCAGCGCATCTGGGTTTCTCCTTCCTTCCACTTCCAACAACTGCACTGATGAGCTACTCTTTTCACCCACTTAGTAATGATGCTTTCAACGCAGCAAGACAAAGCGCTGCTCCCACCTGCTGTGAGATGTGTTGAAAGTGTGTGCTGGGTGTTCTTTTGGTTGAGCCGAGTAGAGAAAGCAAAGCCCATGTGCTACGTGAGAGAATTTTGAAGTCACATGATTTCACCCAGCATGTTCCATAACACCTAACAGCTTGGTCCCCAGACCAATTTCTTGCATTCATTATGGGGAGAAATCAGATAGTGGAAAAAACAAATTGATATGTTCCCAGTTAATTCATAGGCAGTTTACAACTAATGATGATTTTAAAGTAATAATTTGTGGTTTCTTAAAATAGGTTCGATCGCCAGAATTATTTAGTTGTCTACATGCCTATTACCATGAGATATTACATTTTTTTGTCTTTTCATTGTTGATAAGCAGAGTGCAGGTAAGAAATATTTACTCTCTGTTCTAATGAAGGGGGGGAAAGAAAAGAAATGAAGGAGATGGATCTGTGGAAAATGCATTTCCCTTTAGAGGCAGTGTGAATGAATGATGAATGAATGAATTCACGTTTGTAAATGTTAACCTTGCAAATTACCTCATTGTTGACCAAGAGCAGGACAGCATGCTGCCTTCTGTATGAGGCAGTTGTGGATATGGTCATCTCCTCTAGTTTTGGCCTCAGCTGCTGTGTGGGTCTCTGAGAGGCACGGAGGGGTGGTGGGTGAGAGGACAGGTAAATTGGATGGGTGTTGTAGAATGTGGAGTAGTGGTTAAAATCCTGACTTGGTGTCAGTCGTGGCTCTGCCAGTTATAATCAGTGTAGAGTCATGCAAGAACTTTTTGAACTCCAGTTTCTCGATCTGTGAAATGGGTGGATGTTAATAACTGCCCTCCTCCCCGCTCAAGGTTGCTGTAGGGATAGACGTGTACTGTGAGGCAGGAACTCACAGTGTTCTGAGATTGCTTCCCTTGCCTGGCGATGACTCATTCAGCCCTATCCATGAAGAGTGAAGCGATCTGGTGCACATGTTGATGATTGCGATGACTGTGATGATAAAACAACAATAAGTGAACACAATAATTATATACAGTTATAGACTACTTATCAGGTGTCAGGCACTGTTTCAAGTGCTTTATGTATATTCCCTCATTTCTAGGTAAGGCAGGTGCTCTTGTTATTCCCATTTTAGAGAGGAGAAAACTGAAGGGGCAAGGAGAAGTAACTTGCCTAAATGGAAAGTGTTGGAACTGACTCAGACCCAGACAGTCCGGCTTGAGTCCAATGGCCTTAGCCAACACATTTGGGGTTCAGAACATGCACTGAGTTTGGGAACTGGGACACCATGGCCTCAGAGGGATTCAGAGAGCCTCTTTCCTTCCTCTCTGGGGTCATGTATCATGATTCACAGAGGAGCTGTGCACACTTTCTGTTAGTTAATTTTATGTAATACACAAGGCAGACCTGCAATTTCTAATATGCATTATTATTGAGAAACAGTGGGCATTATGTTTTAGTGGTGACCTTCAAAATAATAATGATAGGCTGGCTGGTTGGCTCACTTGGGAGAGTGTGGTGCTGACAACACCAAGATCAAGGATTCAGATCCCTGTAATGGCCAGGGTGAAACAACACAAAATAAAACTAAACTAATAATAATGATAATAGCATTTATTGAGAGCCCATTGTGTATCTAGTCCTTACTCTAACCATGCAAGGCAAATACTATTACGCCCATTTGCCCATTCTCAGATAAAGCAGCTGAGGCCCGGAGCATTCGAGAAGCTTCCCTGAAGTCATGTTGCCAGCTCTGTGGTCATGCTGGGCTATGGCTCTAGGTCAGCCTAGCTCTGGCGTGTCTGCTGAGGATGGCAGGATCTCTCTACTTCTCTGTTTAAATACTGCACATTCCCCATATGGTTCCTTTGGTTTCAGGCGGTATCACATCTGAGTCACACTTGGCTAATTTATAGTCATGAAATGATACCAGAGATCACTGTTGCATAACAACAACAAGCAACCCCTTCAGTTCTGCATTTACAGACTCTAGAATCACTAAGACAGGTTTGAGAACTTAAAGAACAGACCAAGAAGACTTGGTGTATCGGAGGTGTCAGTGTACTGTACCACCAGTGAGTGCCCCTGTGTCCCAAGGACATGAGAGAAGAGTATGTGGGTTACTCAGTTATGTCTTTCTGGCTGAGCCCTGGATGTCAGGAGCAGGTAGGCTTCTGAGCTACTTAGAAATCGCCTGATGCTTCTGTGTGGGATGCCACCTGTGCGGTTCTGTCTTAAAATGATGGGTAGTAGCATCTGTATACATAATTTTTTTTGTCCTCCCCTGTATACATAATTTAAAATAAATTAACATTTCTATTTTGCCTGGGATAAGTTTGTGTACTGCTGGGATTAGAGGAAAAAATGAGGATGTAGTGAACGGTTGAGAAGCATTTAATAGCATTCCAAGATTCGATGTTCTCAGTATGAAGTTCTTTCTGTTAAACAAAGGTAGGTATATGTATGTATGTATGTATTAGTGGTAGGAAGATAGGTATATATACAGGAAGGGAAGGATGGATATATGGAAGACTAACAGTTTATTTTAGAGTGGTGAGATTTTAGATGCATTTTTGAGGAGTCTATGTTCATCTGTTTGTTCTAAATGTTTTTGTAATTAATGTGATTGTAAAGCAGGAAGTGTCCTAAAATAAACTTGGAGAGGTAGACATGGGCGAAGTCATGCACTGTGTGTTAATAGTGTTCCTACTATGTATTTCCATTTCTCCTCTTAATGGACACATGGAGGGTGGAGCCTTCCTGAAGCTAGGCACGCCACATGCCTTTCTCTGTCAATGAAATGTGAGCCAAAGTAACATCTGTCTCTGCCGGGTGGAATCCTTTGAGATCCTGTATGCAACTCTCAGCATTCTCTTCCCCCTTCTGTGGAGTCTGGTGTTATTACAGATGGTGGAGGCTCCATCTGCCTGGGCCCCTGGCTCACCGCGATGAGCATGGACCCGCCGACCCTGCGTAGACAAGAAGTGTGAGCGAGAGATAATCCTGGGTTGCTTTAATACATGGAGATGTGGGTGCTGTTCCTTACTGAAGTGCATCCTGATTGATACAGAGGATCATATGAGCCATGCTAAGGAATTTGGACCACATTTAATTGGTCATTTCAAGCTCTAAGAGGTGTTTTTGTTGGTTTGTTTTGCCAGGCAGAGAGCAGACTCTGGCCAAACAAGGCCTGAACTTTCCATGTTCCAGATGGCATGTGCTAATTCTAACACCTCTTAATGAAGTCCTGGGTTCCTTGGTGATGATGGAACAGTTCTGTATCTCGAATGTGGTGATAGTTCCATGAATCTATACACATGATAAAATATCACAGAATTATGGACAAAGATATACCAAACAAAGAAAAGAAAATGAATGTATCCTAAAACTGGTAAAATCCCTTTAATAACTGTGGTCTAGTAAATTGTATTGTGCCAGTGTTAGTTTTCAGATTTTAATAATGTTCTATACACATTTAAAATGTTGCCAACAGAGAAAGGTGGCTGATGGGTATATGGGCACTCCCTGTACCATTTTGGCCACTTCTTGAGAGTCTATAATTAGTTCCAAATAAAAGTTAACAATGACAAAAAATGTATGAGTTAAACCAAGGAAGTGAATTGTGGTGTTACAGATTCTCTGCCAGACTTGGCAGGAAATCTCACCTTGGTAGATGTGGTCTCTTGTCCTCACCTAACAATGAGCAAGCAGTTCACTCCTCAAAAATGGGTTCTGCTTACAGTCTGTCAGCCACGTTCCCATTTAGAGCACGCCCCACAACAAATGTTTCTATAAAGCTGCTAAGTTTGTTAGACAATAGGAAGAGCAGCCCCCAACACACACTTAAACACACACACACACACTTAAACACACACACACACACTTAAACACACACACACACACACACACACTTAAACAAACACACACACACACTCTCTCTCTCTCTCTAATTCTAAAAGCTACATTTTTCCTCCACTGACTTGCTGTATTACACACAGTTTCTCTACATCTCTCAGGGTTGGTAGCAGAAACAGGAAACTTGATACCTTGGGCAGGAGAATTACCAAAATAATAGTGTGTGGACTTGAATCACTATCCCCTGGAGCCTAGTAACCCACAGCTTGTGGATTAGTCTGTTGAACTACCTGATGGCTTGTGACCCCTTGTTCCCCCTGGATGTGTATGTTCTGATTTTGTTCTTATTGGTAGTGGCAGCTCTGTGCTTTATCTTGAAGTGAAGGGGGAGAATGAAAAGACAAGCCACCACTTGTAAGTTACATATGTAAAAGAATGCATGGGCCACTCGGCTGTCATTTTTTTGGGGATATTGCTTTGGGGTCACTAATGGGAATATTTTCCCTATTTTATGGGGGAAATAGGTACATGGTTTTTATTATAGGAGAGTACTTTAGAAAGTTCATGGAAAAATAGAACTGAAGGGTAATATGAATCTTTCCATGAAATTGTTGAAGTACCCTCATGTGTAGAATGCACCTCCCTTGGGGCTTCTGTAGGGGGCTGAATATCCCACTTTCCTTTTGTGATACATTCAGATTTCTGTGTGTGGCAGTGAGTGTCATGCTCCGTGTGAAGTGAGGTGGGGACCAGAGGAGGTAGATGACGGTGAAAGTTAAGTGTTTATGGGACATAAGAATCTCCTGTACCCCATAAATATGTCTAATCAAAAATAAATAAATAAATATTTTAGGAGGAAGAAAAAAAGAATCTCTGTGGGGAATAAAAGTTAGCCATTTACAGATTTTACACTCTGAAGAGAATTTTAACCATCAGACAAATAGACAGGACATGTGTAGTTTTACTCCTTATCTGGAGGCCGAGTCTCTCCACACAGGTGTGACCTCACCCAAGTCCTTCGTGTCTCTTGGTGACAGTCTCCCTCTTTACAGGAAGAGGGGTGTTGCCCCACCTTACAGTGGAACCTTCAGATCAATTATCCCTGATCTTAGGAAACTCTAACAAAACCCATATGTTGACATTTTCCCCTTTTCCTGGCTCAGGTTATTGCTTCTCCTCCCCCTTCCAAAATCTGCACATTTGAGCACCTGCCACTGGTATTTAAGACCAGGAATTTAAGTCTATATTGACCCATCATGCCTTTGCCCCTGATATGCTGTTGGAGTTTGGAAAAATCACTTTATCACTTCATACCATCTTTCTCTAAAACTGGGCTGTGTTAGTAGACATGACCTGGATCTTCCAGATTCTAATGTCAGTGATCCACGTTAGTGATGCCTGTCAGTGATCTGGCTGATGTGGTCTTCTGGGAAGACCGTTGGATATCAACATCATGTTATGTACCATGATGTACTATAGCCCACCCAAACCACCCTTTATTGCTTAGTGGCATCAGGGCAAGAATCTGGTACAATAAGTCAAGGGTTCAGATCTCCTTACTGTCCAGCCACCAGAAAGAACCCCACAAAACAAAACCAAACAAAACAAAAAGAGAATTTGGCACAATAGACATCTTATCTTTTTCTAGTTGAATTTATTAAATATCTTTTCTCTTCCAGACGGGATGTTAGGTGGTTAATAGTTATCCTCACAATTCCGAGAGTAGATAACTAACATTCATATTTTACAAATGAGGAAACTGAGGCTCAGAAATGTTAAATGGTCCAAAGTCAGTGTGCTTTCCAGCTGCTTCTGCCTGGTATTTATTGTTCAAAGCTTAGGAGTTGGGTTAGAGCCCAGGACTTAGGTGGCCAAGATAAACTGGCTGTTGATACATTAACCATCTCAGCACAGCTCGTACCCATCCCCGAATAAGACAATTAGGGTGGAGGATGTTCTTAGCAGTGCCATTTGCATCACTCTTCATGCCATTCCAGGTGTCATGTTATTCTCCTTTACCTTACTTAAGTATCACAGTCTAGACTAGAATTCCCAAGTTAACCATGTGTTTTATGGGACTCTTCTTATCTGAGTAGGCATGTGGCCCTGGTGTTCCCGACTTTATGTTCTTCAGAGGACCTAGATCTAAGAAATGATACTATGAAGGGTCTTCAAAAATTTAATGGAAAGATTACTATTATCTTTTAATTATATTTTCTACAAACTTTTAAAAGCATGCTTGTATTCACACTCTGAAGTCCATCCAGACTTAAAAGTTGGAAATGCCCCATAAATACAAGGCAAATTGGAAAGGCACCCTGAGCTATCCTTCCAGACTTGTGCCTTGAGGAATGTGTCCAGTGGAATGTGATGGCTTCAAATCCTGGACCCTCTAGTCCTTCTGATTTCTTGCAAGGAGGGATCTTGGGCTTTGGAGTCAGACTGACTTGGGGTCAGTCCTTACCCCACTTCTTAGCTCTGTCACCTCTTGAAAGATGCTACATTGTAAAATGGGGAGAATATTGCCTGTCTTTCAGTTGTTGAGAATTAAATGAGATGGTGTGTGTAAATGCCCAGCTCACGTTAGGCTCTGAATAGACAGTAGCCATTATTAGCATCATTATTATTACTAGTATGTGCCTTACTTATCTATAGAGTTTTCATGGTTACTAAGCCAGTGTTCTCTATGGGGCACAGGTTGGCCAGAGTCCAGTTGTATAAATGAGTCTTGCCTTGCTTTTGTACTTTCTATAAATGAATTGTCTTTAATTTTTGATGTGGGCTTGGTGGAATCATATCAGAACCTGAATGGCAGCTTTCAAGATAAAAATGTTGTCCTTTGCATGCTTGCCTGGGTCAGGCTTTGTCCTGGTATTTCATTTAGCACGCACATCGAAAGGAGATAATGTTAGCCTGAAGGCCCTTCGGAGCCTCTTCTCTGCGCTGAGTGAAACACAGCACAACCCCCAGCCTGCAGGTTTAGCAGAGTCCCAGCCTCACATCCTCCCCAACTTGGCAGTAAAAGCCCCGTTCTTCCATTCATCCCAATGATTTATATTCTCTCTGGGCGTCTAATATTAAACAGGGGAATTCCGACATGTTCCATAACACATTTACTGTAACTTGATACCATGAACTAAACGTGCTGTTATTTATCATTTCTTTTTATTTTCTCTCATTCCAGCATAAAGCCAAGGTAGAAGCAATGACCCTGGACCTCGCTCTGCTCCGTAGTGTGCAACATTTTGCTGAAGCGTTCAAGGCCAAGAATGTGTGAGTGTTCCAGTGCAGGGTTATAGATCATAATTTCTTGCTATTGTAATGTCTTTATCAGATGAACACAATTGGGAGAACGCAAGGCCGTTTTGTTGTCCTGGCGTCCAAACAGGAGGCTCATTTATATTGGCCCTGTTAAGGTGTACCATATTTTCTTGACTCTAAGTCACCCCTATTATGAGATGTGTCATCAATCTAGTAACAACTTCCCAGATTAAAAAAAAAAAGCAAAGACACTATTAAAGCACTAGTAAAAGTGGCTAATAAAAGAAGCCAGGCAATTGTAAGATGTGTGCTGATTGTAGACATTTTTCAGTGCATCTCAAAACTGAGCAAAATCATACTTTAATTGCATTCAGGAATAAGTAGCCTCAGAGCAAAGACACTATTAAAGCACTAGTAAAAGTGGCTAATAAAAGAAGCCAGGCAATTGTTAGAGGTGTGCTGATTGTAGACATTTTTGCAGTGCATCTCAAAACTGAGCAAAATCATACTTTAATTGCATTCAGGAATAAGTAGCCTCAGTTACCCAGTACTGCAGGGGGCTGAGGATCTGTGCGTGAGAGGGATCTGTTGTTTCACAAGGCTGTGATGATTTGACATGGTGTGTGACTTCAAAGACGTATACTCACATAGTGAGAAACTTACTCCGTTTTTTCATTCTTTTTCAGTCTTTCAAAATGCCTGAAGGAGAAAGCCTTGGTTAGGAGCTGGCATATTTGAATGCCATCACATCTAACTTTCCTTTCTAACTGGGGTGGGCGGAAGGGGGAGGAAGAGGAGACCTCAGACCCCAAATTAACTATGCTGTAATTACAATATTTTGTTTCCAAATGTTTATTTTTACAGTTACCTCATATTTAGGGCGAGCAATACTGGTTTCTCATTTAACATAGTGGTTTCAATTTTATTAATAAATAACTTCATTTCAGTGAGTTGATTCAAACACAAGGATTAAGTTAATAATAGTGCAGGTGGTGCCAAGGATAAGATAATTACACAAGTGGCACTGGAGGCACTGAATCTGGAAAACATTGATAAATGACACGCTGTCTTTGGGTTGGGCTCTGTTGGGAAGTTTTGCAGTTCTCCAAATAGATGCAGGATGTGAGGGTGGGGATCTTAAACCAGATATTCAAATGGTACTATGTGGAGCTGACCCCATAATGCTGCCCAGTATCCACTCCTTCTTGTGTCTCCTATAGTTTTTCAATCTGCTCTTTTAGACTATTTTTTAAAAGTTTGCTTTCTGAGGCTCTTTCTGGAGAGAGCAAGTGGTTGGAGTCCTTGAGGTCTGTATACTGAGTTGGGGTCTTTAGTGAGACTTGCATGATGCCCCACGTGCAGGTCCTGCCCTCGCCTGTGCTCACTCAAAGCAGCAGTTAGATAACATCCCCCAGCCAGGCAGCAGATCTGAGTGAGCCCTACTGTGTGCCCTTTGCAGTGCTTGGCAATGAGCAATTGCTAGCTGCTATCTCTTGCCAGAGCTATCAGAGAACCTCAAGTCAGGACGTATCAGTAGCTTTCAGGACATATGTTCATTTATTTTTGCATCATTCATTTCTCTATTTGTTCATTCACTTAATACACATGTAATGAGTGCCTCCAAAGCCGCACACATTCTTCTAGGCTCTGGGAACAGAATGGTGGCCATTAGAAGCCAAGTTAACCTCAAACAAGCCATAATCCCAGTTGTCAGCAAGTAGTGTTTTATTACTAATGGCAGACTCCTTAACCTAGCATGTCTGTGGTTGCTTGGGAGGGAATAGTACCAGCAGCAACAGCAGCAGAGGTAGCAGCTCAGTTACTGAGGGCTTGTTATAGGCCGCACGCTGAGACTATTTTGCATTCCTGTGGGGTAGATGCTATTATTATTTCCATTATACAGATGAGGAAAGTAAGGCTAGAGAGGATCAGTAATTTATATAAAAGTACATGGTAAGTAGAGGGGCTGAGTTAGCCACTCTAGGGCTTCATTTAACCACAATGCTGTGCCGTTTTTCATTTAAAAAATTCTAACTGTGATGGAAACTGAGACTCAGAAAGTGAGTGAGTTTCACAGGGTCATTTGGCAGGTGGGTGGCAGAGAGACTTTCAGTCCAGTTCTGACTTTCAAAAGAGTTCTGCTCTTTCCCTGATACTATGTGAGATCTTAGATTCACTAACTCTGAAGCTTCCTGCAATGCCTGTGTCTGACTGCACCGGAAGTGAGCAGCTTTTCCCAAGAGAACCACCTCTTGTGTAACAGGATCATCGTCCACGTCTTCATGGGACCATTAGTTTTTAACCGTTAAGTAGTTTGGAAATCATCATCAAATTCAAGTGACTTTTGTGATCACTACGCTCACACTCTTGGAGGAAGCTATCTCCCATTTTGCCCTAATCCTAGATTTTAGCAAATGACTGAATTTGTGTACTTCTAGGTTCAGAAACAAGGGTGATTTTCCTTTTAGAACACTCTGCAACACAAACTTCTTTGTATCTGTCTCTGGAGAGTACAGGATTTTACATGGCTTAGAGAAATACTGTAGTGGCGAAAATATGCATAAAAAAGCGAGTGATTTTACTTTTGAAATACTGCCAAAGTGAAGTCTCTCATGGATAGGCAGATGACAGTTTAGTACTTACAGGTCTTTAGATTCTGAGAACTGTCAGAAGTGAATTTAAGTGCTGGTGACTGGGCTGCCGAAAAAACATGTGTAGCTCTGTTCTTATCATCACCTCCCATCTTTAGACATTAAAATTTCCTTGTGTGTAAAACATAATGACAAATAAAAAAAAAGCTGCCAGGTCAGAACCAATCTGTTCTTGTGCTATTGTAGTGAGGAAAGGAAAAAAAATCTTAAATTTAAATTCCATGTGGATGTCCCCATGCAATATACCATTTCAAAGCCTGTATACAAGCAAGCCAGAGTGTCATCACACTCCATTTTCCTGTGCGTGTTCCCAGGTCATGTGTGTGTCCCTGCACTGGGACAGGCAGTATATTATCATGCAGTCTTAGACTGGAAAAGGTAGAAACAGATGCTAAAAATGCAAACACTGTGCAGAATGCAGCTCATTGTACTGTGGAACCACCTTCCATCCACCTTCTACAGGAGATGTAGTTCCAGCCTCTTCAGGGAGATCATCTGTTTTTGGAAGGTGGAGGATGGGAGACTAGGGACAGAAATCTATTTTAGAATGAGCACTGCTAATAATGATTGTATTAACAATAGATGCTAGCCAACTTTTTGTTTACTCTGTGCAGGGCAATGTGAAACACTTATATATGTATTCTTTCTTTAATTTCTTACAATAACCCTAGATGTTAGCCATTATTATTTCTGTTTTACAAGTAATAAAGTTGATGGACAGAGAGGTTTAGTGACTTTCCTAAGTTTAGCAAGTGATGGATCCACAATCTGAACCCAAATCTGTGTTGGTTATGTATTGTTGAGTGAAAAATTACCCCCAAATTTCATTGCTTAATACAATTTAAAAAAATATGTTTCTATTCCTTCTCCCTCCCCACCCCCCATCCCTCCTTCCTTCCTTTCTCTTTCTCTTGCAGTTTATTTAAATGAGGATTCAAATAAGCTCAATGCATTTTAATCTACAGGTTTCCTCTTAAAATTTTTTCCTTAACATTTTTTTAAATGTAACATATTTGTTTAAGGAACCAGGTAGTCCTTAAGAGATTTCTGTAGTCTATATTTTGATTACTGCATCCCTGTGGTGTCACATAACATATGCTTTTGTCTCCTACCTTTCCTGTGAGAGAGTGGCTGACTCTGGAGGCTTGATCAACTTCAGGTTTAATTTTCTGGTAAGAATACTTCATAGTTGGTGGTGTAGTCTTCCATCAGGAGGTCATATATACCTTGTTGCCAAAGCCAGTTTTCTCAAGGCTTAGCAGGTCCTGACCAGCGCACTCCTCTGTCCATTTTCTGTTTCTTTGCCCACTTTCATTTTCATTCATTTATTCTGTTATTCATCTCTCACTCTTCAGGGTGGTCAGCCCAGAAAGCCTAAGCCTGCTTCCAGATAGTTCTCCCCAGAATTAGCAGTGGTGGTGGTCGGCCAGTGTGTCTCAGGTCAAATTATTCTGGGAATTACTGGAAAGTTCCAAACCAAAGCCTGTGGTAAGTCCCAACCAAACTGAGTTTTGAAGGATAGTTTTGTTTAAACTGCAGTCCTGGACAAGAGCCAGATTCCACACTCCCTGCAGGCGGAGGTGTCTTTTGGAGTAAAAAGAGCTCGGACCTTTTCTAATCATTCAGGCCAAATACTGGAATTTTCTGTAATAGACTGGAAAATAACAGTATGTTGTTTGTGATGCTTTTGCACATTTTCATCCCTAGTTTACTGTAGCTGCTTAGTTTACTGGAAAATGCACATTTTGAACAGAGGCCTACAATAGTGCAACAGCTCCTAGTATGGTGCTCCATAGTATTTTTTCTTCTTCAAAAAATGTTTTACAGTTTGAGTTCCATATATCCTTGACAAGACAGACATCTGGATTCTAATCCTGGAATTCAAAAAGTTGGTGATGGCACATAATATAGGATATTCATTGCTTGGATTCCAGTTACCAGTTAACTCTTGTAACATTGACCAAGGGTTTCGATTCTTCCTGGAAATTAATTGAAATTGATAGGATATTCATATTAAAATAATTATGCGATTCTAAAGGTTTTTAGAACTTCAGTTTTGATCAGAAATTTCTATTTCTCTTTGCAACTTTGTCTTGAATATAATTTAAAGAAATTAGGCTTCGTTTCACTTAGAAGATAATATAGAATGGTGGTGTTTAAAGGAATGGTTAAAATAACGGTTTTCTTTCTTTACTTTGTAGACATTTGAGGAGAAAAATCTTTTAACAAAGTTATTTATTTTCGCTCTCTTCTAAATTACTTTCAGAACTCGACATCTACTAATCCCAGATATAATATTCTTGGATTCGTATTTCAAATTTTGCTGTCTTGAATCCTTCTATGGAAGTGGGTGGGCTATAAATTATAAATAAATTCCAAATTTGGAGGGATAAATTACTCTGAAGACCAACGTGTAAATTACAGATTAATCCTTCTTTTTTCTCCCCAGCTCAATTTTAAGAATAATGTTCTGGCCAACATATCTGCATTACTCTTTGCTCAACATGAGAAATCCATTTTTGGTATGCCTAACAGAGGATCGTGTTGCTTCACTTTTTTACACAGTATGAAAACTAAATGAAAAGAAAAACAGAGAGGCAGATTTTAGCTGTAATGAATGCTCTAAATCTAGATCTTAATTGTGATTTTTTAGGAAATCTTTAAAAAGTCTACAAGTTAATTTTTCCCTTCCCATACATTTTCCATCTTCAGGCATCAAAAAAATCATATTGTAAAATGTTTAGTATATCTCGAAACATCAGGGAAGAACACTTCTCTCATAAGTAAATTTTTTGCCTTCTGAAATTTAACTCTTTAGGGTTCGTATCTTTTTATATAATTCTTTAAAAAATATTTTAAAAATACATTATTATAAAATAATCTATTATTATAAAATAGATGATTTAATAAACTATCCCTTATCAAACAAAAGTACTAACTCAAAGCAGTATGGTGTCATGCAGGGGTTTGTAAACTTTAATGGGCCAGAGAGTAAATATTTTAGACTTTTCAGGCCATAAGATCGCTATCACGGCTACTGAACTCTGCCATCATAGCATGAAAACAGCCATGGACAATATGTAAATAGATGAGCAAGGCTATGTTCCAATGAAACTTTATTTATGAAAAAGGCAATGGGGCAGATTTTCCAGGGACCACAGTATGCTGATCCCTGGGCCACATCCCATACCCCTGGTATAGTAGAAAGAACACAGGTTTTGATGATCTTCAAAAATGTACACTTGGTGGAGAAGGATCATTATTAAATTAGTTAGGGGCCACTTTGCAATTAATTTCCAGCTCTACTACTTACGAGCTGTGTGGCCTTGAGGAAACTGCTTGGCATCTCTGGGCCTCACTTTCCAGAACGTTGTAAAATGGATTATCACCTACACTTTGTGGGATTGTTAAGGAGAATAGCTGTAATGCATAAAATAACCAGATAGTCTCGCTGCATCATGCCTGTGACTATTGTTAATATGCATTTGTTTCTTATCTTTACCCTAAAGTGATCTGAGAGGTTTTTAAGATACAGTATGATAAAATAGAAATAAGAACACTACTTTAAACAGGGAAAGGGAATAAACGTGGACTAGTAAGATGTGTTTAGAGAGGAAGTGTAGATCTTGTCAGGGTTTTCACTATTATTAAAAATTGGGCCCAAAAGTGAACTTTGAGATTCCTGGCAACCAAGAGAAGAGGGGAAATGAGCTTCCCATTGCCTGCAAGCTATAAACATGACAAGAGTCAGGCAGAAATGATTGTTACTGTAGTGATGCTCCACTGCAGATCACAGAACACTTACTACTCTATTGAATATTTGTTTTCCTGCTCTTTGTTATTCTTTATTTACGCTGATGCAAAGCCATGGACCTGAGGGATGACTCACAGTTCTCCTTCACAGTAAATTCCTAGATTCCATGTTCTTTGGCATTGCTATGTCTATTTCTCTTGGCTTTAGGCATCTTTTTCAGATGATTAGAGTTGCCTTTAGAGAAACCAACTTTGGTTAAGTGAGTTACAGGGGAATAAACTACAAATACTACAAATCCTTTTATATTCTAGGATACTAAAATACTCCATATGCCTTCTTTTCCCGTGCTTAAAAAATATATATTTTCTCACCTCATTATTTATTTAGCACTTACAAAAGTGCCAGAAACTGGGCACATCTCCGTTCTCCAGAGCCTTATCTCTTTCTCTTACAGTAGTTGTGATGTTTAAGAATTTTTTGATAACTTTGTATGATGACGATCTTCAAAAACATATCCTTGGTGGAGAATAATCATTATTAAATTAATTAGGGATCACTTTGCAATTAAATTTGCCAGAAAAAAAATTCAGTGAGCCCTTTTGCCATCATTAAAAGTTATCACCGTTAAGGAATAAATGAAAATATGTTTGAATTAACTACAACAATGTTCACCAAATAAACATTTTTGATTTCCCAACAGAATTCTCGGTTCAGCCATCACTATCGTGTTCATGAAATCAAAGTGATGCACTTTAATTGAAGGTGCAAAAACTCTTCCCTTCCAGGAAGAGTTAAAACCAAGCTTCAGAGGATAGGTACAATCACTTTGTGGGTACCATTTTCCACTCCTCACCCATCCCACCACTACATATATAGGCTAATGTTATGTCTTTAGTTCTAGCAAATAATGTTAATTTTGTTGCTGGTGTTAAACAATGGTGTTAAACTTAAAGACCTGGACTAGACAGGGGTCAGCAAAGTTTCTCTGTAAAGAAACAGATAGTAAATATTTTTGCTTTTATGAGCCAAATAGTTTCTGTGGCAAGCATTCACCCATTGTTGAGTGCATTGTTGAGTGAGACCAGGGTAGTGCAAAAGTAGCCACAGACAACATATATTTGACTGGGTGTGGCTGTGTTCCAATAAAACTTTACAAAAACAGAGAGTGGGTTGAATTTGCAGTTTGGCCTGGGGGTTGTGGTTTGCTACCCCCTGGACTATACCACACTGTCCCTTGAAATGTAACTCATTCTAAGAGCATCATATCTCATCATGAGAAATAAATGCTATTTTTCTTGGAAAATGGATTATGTTAGGTCTGGTCAAGATAAATAAGTATCTATAACCAATGTAGTGTGCATGGTTAATTTTGATTCTCTGCAGGAAGTACCCCATGATACTTAAGGGCTGAGAGAAGAGATACAGAGTTTGGGTAGAACAGTGTGCTGTGCTGAGTTTTGGAAATATCACCATAAGGGAAAGCAGGCCAAATAAGACAACTAAGTGTTGTTTAAATAATGGAGACACCAAAGCCCTAATTGGAGCTTTGAACTATATAATGATAATGATAATAATAATTGCTAATATTTATCAGCTATTTATCATGTGCCATGCACTTATATGCCATCCCATTTTATCCTTACAAGGAATCAGAGGGCAGGTCAAAAATGGTAGAAGAATGGCAGTGTCTTAAGGTGCAGTCTAATACAATGGTTATCCACATTTTACAGAGCAAGAAATTGTGGCTTAAAGAGATTAAGGGCCCCAAGATTATGCTGGATAGTAGGCGGTAGGGCTAGAACTTAGTCCAAAATCTGCTCTACCACTAAGCTCAACTTAGACGGGTGTTTGAACAACCAGAAAGATCTGTCTCGTTTGGGAAATACATCATGTAGAACACTCTGCTTCTGAAGTAGATTTGTCCCATTAACAGGATGGATGAAAACCACAGGGACAATTATTAAGGTCATGTCAAGGTTGGGGAAGATGCTTCTTCCAGCCAACTTTCTATCACCAAAAGGGAATTGTTTACTGAAATATATGTAAAGGAGGTGAAACAGACTCAATAGAAGAGAAGCTCATTCCCTCAATTAAGACTGTTATCCACCAAAGACGTAGAAGGTGTCTCTTCATGGATCCCATTTAAGCAGAAATGGCAGTTATTTACTGTCATTTGCAGTTGTCTTTTACTCCAGATGTTAGTGTTCATTTCCCATAGTTCTTACTTACCTTCAAAATGATGCTTATCAGGTAGACACAAGAAAACTAAAGGGTTGTTTTGCTATTTACACCTCTGAACTGCCAGAATGATTGCTCTCAAGTACAAACCCAGTCCTGACACTCTCCTGTTTGGTGATGTCCTCCTGCCTGAACTGAAAAGGCTACATGTGCTTGTGTTGCTCACTCAGACCTCTGAGACCCAGCCTCTTCTCCCCGTCATTTGTGGCTGTGTCTTCCCCACCCCCTGTCTTTATATTCCACCACTTACAGAGACATTGACAGGTCTGGATCCTGGCTGGGCCATTCCTTGTGCCACTCCCCTCCTGCCTGTCCATCACCTGTTCACTGGGTGACTTTGTGCCACATCCTCTCCAGAACCTCCTTTGTTCCCTTCCCTTTCCTTGCACCACAGTTGAATTGATGAGTCACTTCTTGGAGCATTAACATGCCCAATTGTCGTACTTGGAATACTTTGGAAAATACTTTGTACAAATACATCATACTTGAAATGCTTTTTTCTATATTGGTTTTTCTTTGTTAGACTGAGCCCAGAGGAGCAGAAACCTTGGCTAATTCATCCTGGCCTTAGCTCTGAATCTCTGTTCTACAACTTACGAAGATGGTGACCATGGCAAATTCCTCAATCTTTCTGATCCTCAGTTTTTTTATCAGTAAAAATAGGAGATGGTGGTGATACTATTCTGGGGTTGTTGAGAGGATTTAAGAACAGAATGTTTATAAAACGTAGTGCCTGATAACCTCATGGGCACTTACTAAATTTTAGCTGTGTCATTGTCATTATCATTGTCATCATCTTTTGCAATGATTACATTTACTGTATTACAGTAAGCTCAAGGAAATGGGAGGATGGATGGATGGATGGATGGATGGATGGATGGATGGACGGATGGATGGGAGGAAGGAAAGAAGGAGTGAAGGGAAGGAGAGAAAGACAGAAGTGGAAACACATAGTTCCATTTGGTAAACTGAACCTTACTTTTAAGGTGGCAATTCTCTGCCATTCGGTTTTTGAATTGGTAGCTCCTTGGGCAGTATGGAGGTTATATGTTTATAGATCTTGGGAAATAACTTTTAAAGTAATCACATTCAGGCAAGTAACATAAAGGTTCCATGCTAGGAATCTCTGAAAACATTTGTCTGTTAAGAGTCAGGGCTTCCCTGGTGTGGCCATGGACCATGTGGCCAAACCAGCCTGGCATTACTTGGAATGGACAGGGACTGCCACCTCTGAGCCCAGTCTATCAAGCCTGTTCTTTGACCCACACTGAGACCACCCACACAGCTGTCAATGCAGCGAATCCATGGTGTTAGGGTTAACATTTGGTTACTCTCAGAGAGCTCTTGATTTATATAAGACTTGGAAAAAGCATTTCAGTTTCTGTGGTTTGGAATTATGTTCCCAACTTGGCTTATGAATCCATCTTGGTTTTTCTCCTTGTACCATCCTAACCACCCCCATTGTCGTGTTGGAAATCTACGTTTATGTAATTGACATGTTGAGAAGTTGTGCTTAAACCACACTGAAATCACATCTTAATAACATGGGAGCCATCATTTTCCCCCAGTAAATTGTTGAGAAGCTAATCCTTGTCAGCCTAAAAACTTGAATGTACATTTGAAATAAATCGGCGGCACTACACTGTGGCAGCCTGCTGAAACTCCCCAAGGAAGATTATATTTTTAGTTGAACTACTTGTCACTGCACTGTGTTTTTAGAATCGTGAGTTCTTTCTTTTCTTCATTTGGGAAGAATCTCTTGGATACTTTGTCATTCAGAAAAAACATAAGTTGATCCTCTCAATTAGCAGCAGAGCTCCTCAGTTTGCCCTTTAAGCTTAAACTGCTGTAGTAATTCAGTTGCTGACTCCTAATCAAAAAGATATTTGAGCTGACATTATGCAATAATTGATAGCTGAAAACAGATAGGAGAAAAAAGTTTCTGGTTGTTTTAGAAATACAAGTAATGGGTAAGTTGACAAATTATATAGCTTTGGGAAACGTATTTTAGTGAAATAACCTATCTCCTAAAAGGAGAGCAATGCCTCGATTTCCCACATCAGATATGTAAATATTCAAGAGACTGTCCTAGTGGTTCTGCCACTTGGCTGTGTGCGGAATCATCTGGGAACGGTTAAAAAACACTGATGCCTGGCTGCTGTTCACAGACATTTCCGATTTAATTGTTCTGGGGTATGAATGGATGGATGGATGAATGGTTGGATAGAAGGAAGGAAGGAAGGGAGGGAGGAAGGAGGGAAGGGATTTTTCTGGCATGTGCACTGGTCTTTTGGACCTTTTTAAAAAGCTTCCCAGGCATTTCTCATGAGCAGCAGAGTTTGGAATCTGCTGCCGTACAGGCAACTGAGAACACACAGCACCCAACCAAGTCTCATGTCATGGTTATTCTGTGCCCAACTGGAGTTCAGGAGGGATAACAAATTCACCTTTTCTGCTCTCCTCTTCTCCCCTGATATAGCTAAGAGTGTAGACATAGGTCTCAAAAAGCCCACCATTATTTAGTGTGGTATGCTGGGCTTTGGAGTCCGACCAGCTCAGGTTCAAGTCCTGTCTGGACAACTGGCAGTTCTGGGTAAATTCCGTCACTCTCTGAGCCTCAGTTTCTTTGTCTGTGAAATGGAGTGTAATGGTGGGTCAGAGCAGCGTGCTGAGGATGAGTAGATATAGTGTTTATATGTCAAGGGTATACTAGTGCTTGGAGGAGAGTGGATCTGAGGTTAAAGGCAGTTACCCCTTGCTCACAGCCCTGTGCAGTAAGCTCAATGGGAGGTGGACAGCTCCCCCCAGACCCCTGATGCCTGCAGGGAGAGGCTCCGAGAGTTCAGAAAAAGGAAGCAGTGGGGGGGAGGGTGAGGATATTTGCCCAGGGTTGTCCCTTTATGATAGGGCTCCAATGCCAATGCCAGGATTTGCCTTTATAAATTAGTGGAGCAACCCCCCATCCTCCTGCTCTCCCCCTCACGTTTGGCCCTCTCAAGTCCTATATTGTATTTTCTGTGTTTCATGTGACTGTTCAGAAAATGTGGTGCTGAGACCAGACCTCTGGGTAGCTGATTTTAGTTTCCCTTCCTGGTAATTCTCTGGGAAGGTCA
This sequence comes from Galeopterus variegatus, assembly GCF_000696425.1. Lineage (NCBI taxonomy): Eukaryota > Metazoa > Chordata > Mammalia > Dermoptera > Cynocephalidae > Galeopterus > Galeopterus variegatus. The sequence continues at coordinate 335,729 of NW_007726606.1, forward strand.
TTCCACACAGAGTATATGATGATAACTTCTTTGAAACATACAACTCTTTTTTTTTTCTTTTTCTGATTTTAAAAGCTCTGCATAACTCTTATGAAAAAAAATTGAAATTATAGGCAAATGCACAGAATACAGCACCATCATTCCACCTTCCTACGCAATCCATGTTCACAGTTTGAACTGTATATTTCCATTTTTTCTCTGTTCTCATAGACTCTTACAAAGAAAAAAAAATAGGTCATGTTACCTGTATTCTTTTTATTAAAAAATCTTATTGAGATATAGTTCACATGCCATCAGATTTACTGTTTTAAGCATATAATCCAGTGGCTTTTACAAGGTTGTGCAAGCATCACTGCTATTGAATTCCAGAACATTTTTATCACCGCAAAAAGGAATTCCTTACCCATTATAGTCCCTCTTCACCCAGACACCTCCCTAGCAACCACTAATTTACATTTTGTCTCTCTGGATTTGTGTTTTTTGTGTCTGACTTCTTTCCCTTAACATAATGTTTTCAAGATTTATCCCATGTTTGACAGTTATCAGTACTTCATTCCTTTTCATGGCCAAATAATATTCCATTATATGGATATTCCACATTTTCTTTTTCCATCCATTAGTTGATAAACATTTCGGCTTTTTGTACTTTCTGGCTACTATGCATAATGCTGCTATGGACATTCACGTACAACTTTTTGGGCGAACTCATGCTGTCATTTCTCCTGGGTATGTACCTACTAGTGGCATTGCTGGATCACGTGGTAACTTTATGGTTAGCTTTTTGAGGAATTGCCAAATTATTTCCCACAGCTGCTGCACCATTTTATATCCCCACCAACAATGTGTGAGGGTTCCAGTTCCTTCACATCCTCACCAACACTTGTTACTCTTTTTTTCAAAATTAAAGTTACCCTTTTTTGTTACAGCCATCCTAGTGGGTGTGAATTGGTTATGTTACATATATTCTTTTATAACCTATTTTTCTTCATACTTTGTATGTCATAGGCATTTTTACATGCTACTAAATATATTTCTCTAATTTGAACTTCAAAACTTTACAATAATCTGTGGCATATAGGTAAAATTATTTGATCTTACATTGTTGGATGCTAGGTTGCTTTTTTGTTTTGTTTTTTTCTTTTTCTTCCTTTTTTTTTTTTTTTTTTTTTTTTTAATTANGTTTTTTTCTTTTTCTTCCTTTTTTTTTTTTTTTTTTGCTACTGTAAGTACTATCATGATGTCCTACACATGTATCTTTTTGGATCTCTTATTTTCTTAGCATAAATTCCTAAAGGGGGAGTTTTCTGGGCCAAAGCATATGAACATCTTTCACTACTGCTGCTCTATGAAACTAAATTACCCTTCAGAAAATTTATGGGTGACTTTTTGTTTCCTTCATCAAACACTAGGCAATATGGTTTTATTTTTAATTCTTTGCTATTGAGATCTGAAATATTATTTTTAAAACTTGCGTTTAGTTTATTACTGTCAAATGTTTATTATGAATGCAGGGTTTCTGATTATTATCGCTGAAGTTCTTTTTTCAGATGCTTGTTCATGTCATCTGAGCCCACCACTGC
>NW_007726606.1:337934-339746 GCF_000696425.1 Galeopterus variegatus
ATTATTATCGCTGAAGTTCTTTTTTCAGATGCTTGTTCATGTCATCTGAGCCCACCACTGCCATGGAGAGGAGAAACTGCTTCCTGGTGGGGCAAAAGGAGAACTCTTAGGATTTCCTCCACTGGTGAAGAGGGTGTGGGGGGGCCTCAGTGGAGCTGAGTAGCGAGCGAGTACTGGAAAGAGCAGTGGACTGGGAGTCAGGATGGACCGGCTGTTGTCTACTCCTACTACTTATCATTGATTCCTAGGTCATCCTTTGTCCTAGATAGTGGTGCTCTGGTCTCTTCCTTGGCTCTGTTCAATACAAGAAGCACAGCTCCCGCATGTGACTCTGCTCATTTTTCAGGAACAACTTCTGCTTGGCCACATAATGCAGGACCCCTTTTTTTTTTTCCTGCTCCAGCCTTAATAGAATGCCACCCTGTTAGAGGAAGACTTCAGATGTATCTTATACTAGAATTAGGTATGACCAAAATCTAGTTCCAAAGTAGATTTTGATCCCAGGCTACTCACCCTGTTTGAACCTCAGGGGTCCTGGACCAAGCAGATCTTTCTTCCTTCTTTCCCATCCAATGAGCAGGTATTCCAAGCTTTGAGAAGCTGTGCATCAGATTCATTTCTGTTTTATTTTCTGCTGCTTCTCAGCTATACCATTGGAAGAGTAGGTTTGCTGCTTGAGACCTGCACAGTCAGGCAGCTGGTTGTAGTGTCCCATCCTGCCTTTCATGTCGTGTGTGCCTTCTTGCCGTGATTTTTGCTGTGATCACGCTGACCTGATTTCATTTTGTTTTAAAAAAGCTTACCTGCCTTTAAGATTTTTTAGGCAGTAGTTGGTATTATGTATAAATGATGTTATTTTACACAAGTTTAATGAACATAAAAATGATACATGCCCATTGTAGAGTATTTGCAAAAATATGGAAAAGCATAAATACAAAACAGAAGTCACCCATTATCCTGCCTCTCCATTAATGAGTCATTTTTTCTTTAATTTCTTTACTATAGAGGTTTTCAAACACACAAAAGAGAGAAAAAAGGTCAAATGGACTTCCCATACCCTTTGCGCAGCTTCTGTAATTATCAGCATATGGTCAATTTTGTTCAATCTATAGCCTCTCTCTTGCTAGATTATTTTAAAGCAGATCTAAGACATCATAAATTTTTATTCATGAATACACTGTTACCTCTCAATTAACACCACTGTTCATATTTCTGAATATCACCTTGTATTTTTTCTTTTAATAGACTGATAGGCATTCTATAGCAAGGATGTTAAATATATGCATGCATAAGTATATATTATAAATGTTTTTCAAAAGTATTTGTTTCTCTTACTACTTTCTTTTCCCCTAGGTTTTCCATAATCATTTATTGAAGATAGTAAATTGGCAAAAATCATATCATAAGATTGTACAAAATACCATGAATAATATTTTAAAGAAAAAAAATTTAAAATTTTTAAACTAACATTTTAAAAAATGACTAAGATTCAGACGTGGAGAAATTCACCTTGACATGGGAAAATTTTAATAATCAGCTGAAATAATGTCATGAACTAAAAACCATGTAGCTTTTTGTAGACAATCAATTATTGGGAGAAAAAGAAAGAGCCACCTTATTTTTGCTGACCTCACTGTACGTTGCCTGACTTGGTTTCCTGTAATACTGGAAACAGCTACAGGGTGGACAGGTGTAGAGAGCTGTTAGCCAACCCTGCCCTAGTGGGAGGGGAAGGAGACCACCTGGAGGCTACTTATTCTGAGAGTGTCAGGATCAGAATGGGTTTCTCAAAGTTCAGGGACTTTTTTTTTT
>NW_007726606.1:340569-341734 GCF_000696425.1 Galeopterus variegatus
TCATAGCTAACAGAAGACAAGATGTTGAGTAGTGACCCTTTTTTGGTTTAAGAAGTGACATGCAGAATCCAAGTTGGGCTCAAGTATTTTGTAAGACATTTTGTTTATTTGACCGCTCCTGACCCAGGAAATAATTCTAACCAATCAGCCCTGGCTCCCTTTGGCACTGGGGTCCAGTTGCTTTACAGCTGGTGACCGGGGGCCACACCACTACCACATGTGAATTAATCCTCCACTCCAGAGCTGCATGCTGTGCTCCGGCACGGTTGTATTTCTTCATTAGCTATTCCCAGGGCCCAGGGAGTCCCAGAGGATGTCAGAGTACATTAATTTTTATCATAACATGGAATCTTTCAGGTCTGAATGGCAGCACACAGCTGTCAGGGGCTTTCTGAACTCTATTACAGCTCCATATATCTCTAGGCAAAACAGAGGAAAGAGGCGTCATTGGCAAGGGAAATGTACAAAATGCATGAGATGTTTTATTGTTTGAGTGACTTGACCATGTGCTGAAGCACATTCCCCAGACAATTTTTTTCCTATTGTCCATGTAAGTTTACCTCCGCCACCCCATATTGAAACCTCCTTCCTGCATTATCACTATAGAAGGTATGTTTTAAATAAGCTCTCTTTGCATAATGGCAATGAAATCAGCATCTGGTACTTATAACGATTCTATAAGTATATAAAAAATGAATGTTCCCTTTCCATGAATTTTCAGCAGAATTTATGTATCCATGGTATTGCAGAAGTTCATAAATAATGGCTTGTAATGCTTAATATAGCTTTATGTCCACAGAATGTAATTTTAATTTGAGGGAATGCTAATGTGTTTCTGGTAAGGCTAGTTATTTGTTCATTGCCTTTATTTTCTCACTTATCAACTGAGTACAATGCTTAGAAGGCTGCATTTTGCCTAGCGAGGAGGCCCAGGTAGTATTTTAACAGAAACACCATCACAAATGCCAGTGATCCGCTTTGTGCCAGGTCTTGTGCCAGCCACTACTTGGTATGGAAGTTATACAGACCCTCCCACAAGGAAATGATAGTCACAGAGAAAGCAAAGTTTTCAGCTCCAACAGCAAATATGTTCTTTGTAGGTATAGCCAAGTAATTTACTGCCAGCTCGAGCCCTTCACTCAAGTTTTTTGTATACTTCTTTTTT
>NW_007726606.1:342740-346123 GCF_000696425.1 Galeopterus variegatus
TGAGTAGTATTCCATTGTTCATACTTGTGATTACTTAATGGATGTACTTTTTAAGGCCATGTGGACCCTTCATTTTATTACTCCTGCTACAGGCCAGCCTAATCCCATGAGCTCTGTGGACCATAAACCAGAGTTTCTCAAATTCTCATATCACTGTTTACATACAAGACATGCACAGGCAAATATTCTATTTATCTTAACACATATTCAGTTTTTAATACCTCAAATGAGAGGAGCAACCCCCCTCAGCAGATGTTTTTGTAAAGGACAAGGCTGAGAAATACAGACGAGTTGGTTTCAAGTGCATTTTTAAGAAGTAAATATAGGTGGTCCTTAAATTAGGCAAATGTTACCTAAATGGTGGTATTGTGAATAATGTTGACAGAAGGAGGGATTCTATGGGTTAAAAAAACCCCAACAACACCCTGACTGTATGCAATGCTTTAAAAAACAGATAATAGCAAACTTAGGTGTGAGCAAAGACTCACAGCTTTCCAAAGTTGTAATTTATTTAATTTCCAGGGATTCAGTAATTCAACAAACTTCTATTTTACATCAGGCATGGTCCTAGGTGTGGGAGCACAGGGTGACTTCAGATATACTGAAGTATATCTGTCCTTCAGGGTTTCTAGTCCATTGTGGTGACTTAGTCCATTTTGGATATGAGAAAACTGAGGGTCATAGAGAAATAACCAATTTCCTCATCTCTAAATAATTTCAGCCCAATCCCCCCATCTTCCAGCTTCTCCCCTTCCTCTATTTATATGACTAGTATTCATATTTTCTGGGTTTGTTACCGACAGGTCAGGTTTGGCTTGCCCTCTCGCCTTAAACAAATGACCTGAAAGTCCAAAAGTTGATGCAAGGATTGGAAGCTTTATTCAGATTACCGGTACTCAACTAAGTGTCTAACCAAGCAAACAAAGAGAAAAGAGGAGCAGTGGGGTCCAGTTTAGCCTAGTCCTAATTGGTGGGGCCAACCTATTCCATTAACAGTAATTGATGAAAGCAGTTTTCCCCTTTGTTTTCAGCATAAATAAGAAAAGTATTGACTAGATTTAAATCAGAAAACAAAGCATAGCCAGGAGCCCTCCAGGGTGCACCTATACAGATGTGGATACAATCCAACCAAACAGAAGAGGGCTCAGAAAATCAGAGAAAAGTAAAGAGAATAAATCATTGCCTTGTCGGAATTTAGGCCAGAGACTCTAGGAGAGATCTGCCAGCAGCAGAGACATGGGAGCAAAATAGTCCCAGTGGCCACTTGCCTCTTGCAGCTAGAGTCCTCTGTGGTGCCCAATGCTTTCCAATTTTTACCAGTGGTTAAATTAGGCTCTTGGATTCCAAAGTCACAGAAATGAACAATGTACCCAACAGCAAAGCAAGCAACGCTTTATTAAAAGAGGAGATAGACTTATGCATAAGGGGGGTAGCAACAGTAAGGCTAGCCCCCTGAGGGGAGCTGTTCAGGGTCTTTTATAGGGAAAGGAGTTAAGGGATGGCAGGCCAGTGTCACTGGAGGTGGTTTGTTCTGTTCTTCCTGGTTGCGTCATGGGCGCATGCTCAGTAGGCAGTGGTGTTCATCATTGTCACCCCAGGAGGGTCATCGTAGCAGTCACCTGGATGCTTTGTGCACAGGTGGGAATTCTTAAAGGGGTCTTAAGGTAAATCTGTAACTTTTACAATTATAGTAAACAAGCATTGTGGAGGGGTTTTGCAACTCAGTAAATATCTGTTTCCTCTCTTATCTCAGTCTGTTTTGTCAGGGCAGCCCATGGGGTAATCATTTGCCCTGAGGGGTCTCATGACTGAGGAGTGGAAAAGTAACAAGTGTCCTCTGCAGAGAAAATGGAGTCAGTTTGGTTCACGGGCCTAGTCTTACTCTCTTTCAGGTTGGCTTGTGGAGTTTACGAAACCCCATTTTGGCCTCCCAAGATTTCTTTCATATCGCAATGTTTTACTTCCTTTAGGGCGAGATGCTGATTCATTTTTCAGATGAACAAATGGGAATTTGCCAAGAGAGACTTTGGTTAACTGACATTTGCTCAATCTATGGGAGCTACGTTCAAATGGGTTACTAGGTCATGGGTGCAATTGAAGTTATTTATTCTTACTCTCTGCACCAACCCCGTCCTAACCACACTTACTGTTGATTTCCGTTTTATTAAATATTCCCAAGAAGCCAGACACAGGGCAATAAGTACTAAACATAAAGGGCAAGAGAGAAATGGAAACAACTGGAGCCGCAGCACCAAGGGGTCAGGTCTGCATTTCAGATATGATGCCAATTGCAGGAAGTGCTGTTAGTGGCACAATTATCAAATTGATGTATTTTTCTAGAAAACCATCTTGGAGAGGATGCAGATATACTCCTGTCTTACATTCCCCCCATTTAGAATCAATAAGGTTGAGATTTTGCTGCTAGGACTGCACATGATGGGATGGGAAAATACAATCAAGATAATGGACATGAGGCAAAAATTTAAGGAAATAACAAAAACAAGAGTGTTTCTATTTTCTGTTAAGTGTATATACTGATGTTCTGGAATTCACTATAAGAAGTTGTAAATGGTGCATGAAATGAAAAATTCCTGGTGGTCTCCAGGGGATACAGCCAGTGCTGTGCTCTACTCCTGGTGATTGTTTTGGATTATTTTTTCTGTTCCAGCTGAAAAAAAAAAAAATTAATTAAGTGTGGCTAGGTTATCTTGACAGCAGAATACACTCCTAGTTAATTATTATTTTAATACTTGACAGTGTCTGTCAAATTTTTGACATATGTAGGTCCTTTAAAATTTGGAAGCACAGCTGATGGTTATTGACCACCCAAGTTGGTATTAATTTTATGTGTTGATATCTTTTGTTTTATTTGCTTTCATTCCTTGAGTATTTATTCAGGATGCTCTCTCCCAGAAAGCATGGGTATTTTATAAATGTGGAAGACAATTATATATTGCACGTATTTTATATCTCTGGATTACTGCCAAGTACCATATCCCTAAAGTAGTGCCGAACTCTAGGAAACATGTAACTGAGAAAAGAGAAAATGGCCTGTTTTAGGAACTGTCTATGTCAAGGCCAGTGCTAGGCACTTTACATTTTCTTTTTTTTTTTCCTATTCTCACTACTATGAAACAAGGTGGGCATTATCATTCCCTTCTCCAGGGGACACAGCTGTGGCTCAAAGAAGTGTCTTAACCTTCCTGAGGGCTACACAGTTACTGAGAGGCAGACTGCGGCTGCAGTGTTACCTCTCTAACCTGCTGAAATTGCACCGAGCAAAAGAATTCTTCTGTGAAAACATGATGATGCAAAAAATATCCTTTATTTAGGGATCCCCTTTCTCATTCATTCTCTCAATAAGATGATATTTATTGAGGGTG
>NW_007726606.1:346658-348270 GCF_000696425.1 Galeopterus variegatus
ACCTGCTGAAATTGCACCGAGCAAAAGAATTCTTCTGTGAAAACATGATGATGCAAAAAATATCCTTTATTTAGGGATCCCCTTTCTCATTCATTCTCTCAATAAGATGATATTTATTGAGGGTGTCTTATGTAAAACAAAATTGCTCTGTTTAATTCTATTTTTTCTAAAAGATGCCCTTACTGCCACTTACATTTTAATGCAGCTTTCTTGAACTTGTCAATTATATATATATTATATCATGATTCTGGCAAAATTGGTACATCAGTGTGCTATTATTTAATGTGTAATGCTACCAATTTTTAAAATCATCCTCCACAAGAGTATCTATGAAATTGTGAGTTTGAGAGGCAGATTTATAGTATATTCGTATTTTTTAAAGTTCCCTATATATTACCAAAACTCATCTTCAGCTTTACCAGTGGCTCACATGCTGCATTTTGGGTAGCTGTGGCCTTGGTGGATTGCTAAAATGTAGAACTTTCACTGGGCTTGAGGTCGCCCTAGAAGAGAATTGCTGTGTTCAGTGTTGTGCTGCTTTTCATGAATTCAAATTAAACCAGCAGTCATTATTTAAGTAGGGGTTCACCATGGACTTCTATAGAATTTTTCCCCTTCCTTTTCTGGGATAAAAGGCAGTTGAACACCAGGTAAGACTGAGAAATAGTTTTGTGTGGGACTGTGGGTCCTTAGGCCTTTCTGTGAATTTCAGAGTATTTCCAAATAGTATGAATTCTTGTAACTAACTCCAGAAATGTCCCAGATAGTGTGACATTCTGTCTCAAGGAGAAATTGGAAAGTATTTGCCTTTACATAATATTCCACTTAGCTCATTCTTTTGCTGTGTCTGAAATGGAATCCCCAAAAGCCATAATTGTCTTAACATTCTGAAGGGTGTTGATTTAACCTGCAGAATCCTGCTTCATTTTTTTGGAGCATATTCACAATTTCATTTATAAATCTTTCTTGTAACTCAGCCCCATGGTGGGGGCTACTGCTGCTCCTAGACACGTTTAAAGCAAATTTTTCCTTCTCAGGTTTGAAATTACATGTCTGATTCTTGGGTTCCTTGATCCATATGGGCCGGTCTTGTCTCAAAAGCATAAATGACTTTGTGTCGATCATCTAGAACCAAATCAGCTTTTGCCCTCCTCAAGTCATTTTTTAGGTAATAATATGTTGCAAAACATGGCAATGTAATGGCCTCTAGATCAATGTCATAGGGAAAATAGCATTGACTCAGAGGTATCCACTCAGATACGTACAAAAAGCTTACTACATGCCAGAGCCTGGGCAAACAAGGACTTCCTTCATTTTGGACATTGCTAGCTACTGTTAGAGATAACATGTGCACATATAGATTGTGGCATGTGGTAGAAAAGAGTAAGTAATGTAGGAATGGACCCATACCAGAGGGAATTGAAGCCAAGCCCCCTGGGAGATGCTCATACTCAGAAGTCGACGCTCAGTTTACAGTAAACACTCAGGATGTGCTGGGGTTGGGTTGTTGCCAGTTACAGGTGAGCAGACAGGCTGGACACTCAGAATAGGTGGCAGGGTTGAGAATGACAATGGACATTTGCTGAGGATACTGATGAATCCTGACCCTGCC
>NW_007726606.1:348399-351174 GCF_000696425.1 Galeopterus variegatus
AGCTACTGTTAGAGATAACATGTGCACATATAGATTGTGGCATGTGGTAGAAAAGAGTAAGTAATGTAGGAATGGACCCATACCAGAGGGAATTGAAGCCAAGCCCCCTGGGAGATGCTCATACTCAGAAGTCGACGCTCAGTTTACAGTAAACACTCAGGATGTGCTGGGGTTGGGTTGTTGCCAGTTACAGGTGAGCAGACAGGCTGGACACTCAGAATAGGTGGCAGGGTTGAGAATGACAATGGACATTTGCTGAGGATACTGATGAATCCTGACCCTGCCCAGATCGGTATCACTGGTAGTTGGTGCTTTGGTGGAGACTTGAAGGCCAGGGAACTTGGGTAACAGCTGAATCTCCTGTCCCATGCAGCTGTCTACTGGTAATAAGTTGAAAGAACCCCTGTCCTTCAGTTGTGTCTTCTTTCTGCCAACCACACCAGTGTTGTAAAAAGTCTAGGGAAAGCATTCAAGAATTTTTGAAGAGAGTGATATTGCTGCCCTTCCAGAGGCGGGCAAGGGCAAGGACTCTTAGAGGAAGGAGGAGTCTTCTGAGTAGCCCTTGGGAGGTGGGGAGTGTTGCAACACGTTGGAGTGGGCAGCTGGGACAGACCCATCCAGGTGGACCACTAAAGAAAAGCAGGTAAGCACTGGGTGTGATCAGAAAGTAGTATGATAAAAATGTCATTAATTTCTCTCCTGTCCAGAAATCTCCATTTGTAACATCACAATGGATGCGAGCCAGTTTGGAGATTGATTAAAGTTCAAGGATCTTCTTCTGATTTCTTTTTTTTGTCTGTTTGTTTTTAGAGATTTTTGGGGGGTGGGGGGTGGCTGGCTGGTACAGAGATAGAACCCTGGACCTTGGTGTTATCAGCATTATTCTAATTTCTAAATACCATATTATATAGCGGCTGCTTTTAGCTGCACAAGGTGAGTGCTGAACAACTCCAGAGGGTGCCATTCAGACAAGCCACCGTCTATGTACAAGCCCATGGCTCCACAGGAGTAAGCACTCCTGTTCTCTTGTTTTAAAGCCTGTGTATTTTCATGATTAAAAACAGTATTTCAGGCAAATAGTCTTGGATATGAGTTCTGGCTCCTTCAATTATGACAAAAAGTATATATGAACCTCTATTTTCTCATCAGTAAAATGGTGATGATACTGGCCACCTTATGGGTTGCTATGATGAGTAAAATAGAATATCAGCATACCAAGAACTACCCACAATGTGTCCTCAGTCTGGAATCATATGAAGACCCCCTGCAAGGAAAATATATAGACCTTTCAGTTCATATTTTCTAGGTCTACACTGTCAAATAAACGGACATTTATGGAATGTTCTCTATGACCAAAGAATCATGTGCAGTTACATATGATGACAAAACAGTTATAACACTTATAAATAGGACATAAAGTTATATAAAAGAGGGATTTTTCTGACAGATCAGAACATTCAGGTAGTCTTCACCAAGACTTGTTTGAGCAATTGCCTAAGGAATTATGCAGGCACTAACTGTTAAGCAGATTCATAGGAAGAACCATTCTTTTGGTTGGGCTGGAAGGTTCCACTGGAAATGTGGGATTTGAGTTGGCTCTTGAAGGGACAGGGGAGAGTCAATGCTAATATAGTAGACATGGATGAAATGTTACCTAGCCTCTTCATTGCTGTGTTTACCTGTTCTCTCTGCAGTTCCATTAATTTTTTTTTTTCTCTTCTCAGTTGTTCTCCTGGAATAAAGAGCAAGGACACTGTAAATAGTCCACAAATACTTTACTGAGTTCAGTTACATTCACCTGTTTTGCATGAATCACCTGCTGTGTGCAAGGTGCTCTGCAGGTCTTTCCAAAGATGCAGAGATGAATGAGACTCAGTTGCTGCAGTCCTACTGGGCGTAGCTAATACACAGATACGCAGGCAACTCATCCCGGGCAGGATGTGATCAGTGCCATTAGAAACACAAAAATTGCTGTTGGTATTTTACATATATTAAGATTTACCCTTTTTGTTATTCAGTACTATGAGTTGTGACAAACGCAGTCACAGAGTCCCCTCCATAAACAAGATATAGAACAGTTCCATCACCCCCAAAATTTCCTCTTTGCCCCTCTGTAGTCACTACCACACCTAGCCCCTGGCAAACATTGATTCCTTTTTCTGTTCCTAAAGTTTTGCCTGTTCCAGAATGTTATATAAATGGAAGTATTCCTTATGTAGCCTTTCTTAGTTTTTTTTCTTTCGCATAGCATAATGCATATAGTCTAATTATCTGTTGCTACTAAATTACCCCCAAAACATATCAACTTAAAACAGCAAACATGTACCATCTCACGCTATGCGTTTTCTCTTGCTATTGTAATTAATTACCACAAACCTATGGGCTTAAAGCAATACAGAGTTATTATCTGACAGCTCTGTGGGTTAGAAGTTTGTCGTGGGCCTCTCACTGGGTTAAAATCAAGTTGTGGGTGGGGCTGAGCTCCTTTCTAGAGATTCCATGGGAGAATTTGTTTCCTTGCCTTTTGCAGCCTCAAGAGGCTGCCCATGTCATCTTCAAAGCCAGCAGTGTTGCACTCTCTGACCTTCCTCAGTAGTAGCATCTCCCGCTAGCCTCAGTTGGGAAAGGTTCCCAGCTTTGAAGGACTTTTATGATTAGATTGGTGTCACCCAGATTGTCTAGGATAATCTCCCCATCTCAGTCTCACCCTTGATTGCAGTCTGCAAAGTCTCTTTTACCTGGTAAGTGTAATGTATTCATTTGCTCTGGGGATTA
>NW_007726606.1:352435-418274 GCF_000696425.1 Galeopterus variegatus
TCATTGTAGAATCTGCCTAACACGGTGCAGAGATCATCCATATTGTTTCATGCATTAATAGTTTGATCCTTTTTAATGTTGAGTAATATTCCATTGTTCATCTATTGCTAATGGATTTCAGAGAGGGACAATCACAATATAATTAGAAGGAAAATTTCTTGAAGGAAATAATGTTTGAGTGAGACCTTGACGACCTGTTAGGAATTTGACAGAGGGGAATATTGTGACTGAAGACCAAGAGCTAAGAAAGTGAAGGGCGTGTCGTGCACAGCAGATAACTTAGCTTGGCTAGTGTACAAGAAGTTCACTGTTGGGGCTATTGTCTGGAGAGACTTGAATGTCTACAAGAGGTGTTTGTGTTTCATTTAGTAGATAGAATTCAGTCAGTTTGGTGATGGGAAGTGAGTTAGGGGCAGAAAGAGAGATTGTGAATGGAGACAAATGCTTCAAAACTATAGACTAGACATGGGAAGAGAGAGGCTAGTGCACCTTGGAAGAACTCCAGTGCCAAGTGGGGATCTTTCTTTCTCTTTCCATCCCTCTCTCTCCTGTCTGTCTTTCTTTCTCCTTCTTCATTTTCTGTCCACTTTCTGTCCTTCTTTCCTGATTTTCTTCTATTTGATGGTCAGAAAGATTTGATTAGGCTAATGGGCAGCAAGGATAAGCCAGTGGGAAGGATTGAAAACGCCAGAAATCTAGAGGATAATCGATAGATGGGGCTCTTGAAGAGTTAAAAGAGTAAAGAAGCTGGAAAAAAACTTAGAGATCAGCTGTCTAAAAGGATGTAAGTGACGGCCTTTGGGCTAGGACCCACTTCTATTTGTTATCACCAACTAGTGCTCTCTCCAGTATGAACTACCACTTCAGGCTACACTAGCCAGAAAGCCTGGCTATATCATCTTGAAGCTTGGCCCTCTGTCACTCCCACTGATGACAAGGAGTGCTGCCCACCAGTGAATAATTAGAACCCCACCCTCCTTAACTATGGAGGGGTTGTTCTCTGGCCCATAAGGAATGCATTGGCTCTCATGGAAGGGATTGCTGCTTTCTAAACACCATCCCCACAGTCAGCAGGCTCAGAGAACGCCCTGGGTCCACTCAACAGAGAGGTCAGGGCTTTATTGATGAGCAGATGAGAGTCACAGAGAGCCTGTAGGCTTCTCTCTATTGGAATCTCCACTTCTGTACAGAGGACAACCTTTGTCTGCCCTCAGTCACCCCTCACTGATCAGAATACACCCAAGAAGAGAAATATCAGTCCCTTTAAGTGCTGACTAATAACATCAGCTTTGGACTTGGAAAGATACTATTTTCGCTTCCATTCTGTCTTTAGAGTTTGAACTTTCCTTTTGATATTCTGTAAATATTCATCATCTCAGAGCCTTTTGAATTGTGATGGCTTTTAGTCAAAACTGAGCAAAATGTGCCATTTGAATAATAAAAACCTCATTAAAGTGAGGCAAAAGGAATTCTTTTCCTTTTGTACAAGCCAATTAAGTGTCTTTACAATTAAAAAAAAAAAAAGTCAAGCACTTTATAGTTTCATATTCCATAAGCCTGTTTTTAATTAATAGAGGTGACAGGTTTTAGGTACGGGGTTCATATTTTGCCTCTGGTGTTGTGCAATTAACATTAATGAAGGGTATTAAAATTTGGTGAGAGAGGAAAGAGGTTCACAGGTCCTCTGCGGGTTCATGCCTCCAGGTTGAGGTCTTTTGTGGCAAGTTGCTTTGTTTGATGAGGTTTACATTTCCCTGAGAAAATGCAGGCAAGAATAAAGGTAACTAGAAGAGGCATTGTTGTTATTGAGATGTATGGTGTCAAAATTCCAAATGCCCTGGATTGTCATAAAGACAGGTAAACACTGCAGAAAGCAGCTTTGAAGAATTTAATTTTCTCTTGTGGATAAAAGGGAAAGGTATAGAGACGGGAAGTAACAAGCTGGCAGGTTACTGGGGCTTTGCTTGTCACTTTGTTTCGGAGGAGTTTGTCCTGCTGTTCTCAGTTTACAGGGGAAGAAACAGGTTTACGGAGGTTAACTAATAGCCATGAGTCAAGGAAGTAAAACAACATGGCTGAGCCTGAATTTCTCTCAGAACTTGGTTCAATCCATGGCAGGGAGCTTATCTAAGAGACAAAGTATTGTGCAGTAGCACTGAAGTCAGATGACCCTTTTATTTTGTTTTGTTTTGTTTGTTTTGTTCTAACTCATTTATCGCTTCTTTATTTTTGTTAGCTGATACTGATACTTAATTTCTGATACTTAATTTCTGACCTCAAGGTATGTGCTTCAAATCCCTTGTTTTTCTGTCTGTAAAATGGTGATCATAATACATGTCACCAAGGGTTCATAAGAAGAAAAAGCTCCTAACAAGTGCCTAATCCATAGTTAGTCCTCCAAAAAAGAAAAGTATCAATAACTCTGGAAAGATGAACCAAATATTTCAGACACAACCTGAAAAATCATAATACATGTCACCAAGGGTTCATAAGAAGAAAAAGCTCCTAACAAGTGCCTAATCCATAGTTAGTCCTCAAAAAAAGAAAAGTATCAATAACTCTGGAAAGATGAACCAAATATTTCAGACACAACCTGAAAGGAGCTCAAATGTAAGTCATATATTCACTGTGCCCACTTTTCCCTGTCCCCCTCTCACCAAGGTTTTTTCCAATGGTCATGTGATACTACAAAATATGGATTATCCCTGCTATAAATAAATAGATTCTACTTTGATTTGAAACAGCATCTAATGAGTGCAGTAGATAGGCCAGATGCCTCAAAGCATTTTTGCCTATCTCTTCAGAAAGCACATGACCACTGGGGGGCTGCGCACTGACGATTTTCGTAGGCACCATATGTGGAAAACAGGTATTCCCAGCCAAACACAGCTGACCACTTAGATCAGGCAACAGAATGAGTAAGATAATTTCTCAGTGAGACCAAGATTACCCAGTGATAATGAGATTTACATGAATGCTTAAAAACAACAACTGTGATTTAATACTTTTTTCTGGTTATAAAGTTAATTCATGCTTTCTACCAAGAATTTCAAGAATTAATATTAGTTCCTTATAACTGTTCTAAAAAATAGAAGAGGAGGAAATACTTTCCAACTTACTCTATGAAGCCAGTATTACTATGTTACCAGAACCAAAGACATCACAAGAAAAGAACACTATAGATTGCTATCACTTATGAATATAGATGTAAAAATCCTCAACAAAATATTAGCAAACCAAATCAAGCAATGTATAAAAAGGATTATACACCGTGACTAAGTGGGATTTATCCAAGGAATTCAAGGTTGGTTTAACATTCAAAAGTCAATCAGTGTAATACACCATATAAAAGGATCATCTTAACAGACAAAAAAAAAAAAAAGAACATTTGAAAAAGGTCCAACTCCCTTTTATGATGAAAGCTTTTAATAAACTTGGAATAGAAGGGCATTTCTTCAACCTGATAAAGGGCATCTATAAAAAAGCCACAGCTAACATAATCCTTAATGCAGAAAGATTGAGTGCTTTTCCCCTAAGATCAGGAAATAAGACAAGGATATTTACTCTCACCACTTTCATCCAATATTCTACTGAAAATTCTAGCTAGTACTATTGGACAAAAGAAAAAAAAAGCAAAAAAATAAAAACAAAAATGAATTCAGATTGGAAAAAAAGAAGCAAAACTTGCTCATGTAGAAAATTCCAAGAAATTTGCTAAAAAATGAGTAAGACTAATAAACAAGATCAGCTAGGTTGCATGATTAAAGGTCAATATCTAAAAGTTAATTGTATTTTTATACATTAGTAATGAAGACATCCCATGTTCATGGATCAGGAGACTTAATATTAAGATGGCCATATTCTCCATTGATCTATACATTTAAAGTGAAAATACCAATTGACATTTTTGAAGAAATTGAAAAGCTGATCCTAAACTTCATATGTGTATTCAAAGGAGCATGAATAACTGAAACAAGCTTGAAAATAAAGAACAAAGTTGGAGGGTTCCCGTTTTTCAACTTCAAAACTAATATAAATCTTCGTTAATAAAAACGTCGTACTGGCATAAGTGTAAAGCTACAGATAATAGAAGAGAATTGAGATCCCAGAAATAAATCCTTGTATGTGGTCAATTGATTTACAACAAGGGTGCCAAGACAATTCAATGAGTAAAGAATAGTGTTTTTAACAAATGATTGTATTGTTGGCTTAGGCACTGCTTTCTCAGATACAACCCCAAAACCACAAGTGACAAAACCACAAAGAAACAAATTGGATTTTGTCCAAATTAAAGGCTTTTATACTAAAAATTAAACTGTCAAGAAAGTGTGAAGACAACCTACAGAATGGGAGAAATATTTACAAATTTGATACCTGATAAGGAATTTGTATCCAATAGAAAGAACTTTTACATTCAGTAATAAAAAGATAAATAACTCAATTAAAAAAATGAGTGTAGGATCTGAATAGACATTTCTCCAAAGAAAGTATGTGAATTTCCAATGGTCACTGAAAAAGCTCAACATTGTTAGTCATTAGGGAAATGCAAATAAAGACCACAATGAGATACCACTTCATGCTTGCTAGGATGGCTAAGATAAAAAAGACAGATAAAAATAAATATTCAAGAGTCTGTAGTGAAGTTTGACTCCTAATACATTCCTGGTGGAAATATAAAGTGGAACAACCACTTTGGAGAACAGTCTGGCAATTTCTTAGAAAGTCAAACATAAAGTTACCATATGACCTAGCAATTCCACTTATAGGTATATTCTCAAGAGAAATAAAAACATACTTCTCCACAGTATCCTTTAAATGAATGTGCGTAGCAGCATTACTTATAATAGCCAAAAAGTGGAAACAACCCAAATGTTCATCAGCTGGTGAATGGATAAACAAGATATGGTATACTCATACAGTGGAAAATTTTTTGGCAATAAAAAGGAATGAAATTCTGATACGTGGTACGAAATGGATGAACCTTGCAAACATCATGCCAAGTGAAGGAAGCCAGTGACAGAGACTACATGTTGTGTAATTCCATTTATATGTAATATCTACCATGGGCAAATCTATAGGACAGGAAGTAGATCAGTGGTATCATGGGGGTGGGAGTGAAGGTGCATATGGGGTGGTTACTGACTGCTAATGGGTTTCTTTTCAGAGTTATGAAAATGTTGTAAAATTAGAATGTGGTGATGATTGCACAACTCTGTGAATACAGTAAAACCATTGAATTGTACACTTTAAATAGGTAAATCATATGGTATGTGAATTATAGTTCAGTAAAATTCTTTAAGAAATTAATTCATGCTTTTGGAAAATACCAAAAACCACAGGGGAAAAAAAAAAAAAGAAAAAAAAGAAAGAAATAAAGAAAAAAGGAAATAACTAATCCTGACTGCATTTATAGAAATTTTTTGGGGGGCAAGAGCTTATGAAGCGCACACAGAAAATTTAGTGTTCTGCTTTTTAAATTAAATTGAGAAAGTTTGAGAACCTCTGACTTAATCATTGCTTATTTATACATTCTCCTGTTGCTGGGTTTTAGGTTGCTTCTAGTTCCTATACGATTTTATAATTTTAGTTCTTTTATATATTTATATATTATTACACATAAGCTTTTATATGAATTTTGAATATTTCCTTAGGAAAGAATCTTGGAAGCTGTATTCGTTTCTTAAGGCTGCCATAACACATGACCACAAATTGGGTGGCTTAACACAACAGAAATTTAGTCTCTCAGTATTGGAGACCAAAAGTCTGAAATCAAGCTGTCTGCAGGGTTGGTTCCTTCTGGAGGCTCTGAGGGAGAACCCATTTCATGCCCTCTTCCTGTCTTCCACTGGCTGCCAGCAATCCTTGGTATTTTTTGGCTTGTGACTGTATCACTCCAATCTCTGCCTCTGCTTTTCCATCTCCTTCTCTGTGTGTCTCCTCTTCTCTTCTCTTGTAAGGACTCTTGTCATTGGATTTAGGGCCCACCTTAATCCAGGACGATCTCTTCTCAAGATCCTGAACTTAGTTCCATTTTTAAAGACCCTTTTTCCGAATGAATTCACCTTCACAGGTTTTGGACCTACCATTCAATCCACTACAAAAGCAGTGGCCTGTGAAAAGGATGGGAGGGAGGTCTGCCTCGTGGGCAGGCAGAAAGCGGGAGCTTTTCGTGGAGAATTAAAAAAACAACAATAAAACTGACTAAAAGTTAATCTGTTTTTTATCATCATTCATTAGCAATTCTAAACATTATCCATGCTAAAATGCTGTCCTCAGTGGTGTTAACTGTTCCTTGGACCTGCGCCCTAAGTCTGTACTCACTGCTGGGAAGCAGGATTACTTGGTCAGATAACATGAATCCTTCTAATTCTCCTGAGTTACATTTTTTACTTAATATCCAGGATATAGGAATATATATTCCCACCAGCTTCATACAAGATAATAAAAATATAATAATAGTGTTAATAATAAATTTGCTAACTTGATGAGTAGAACATACTTTATTTTAATTTCTGCGACTAGTGTAGTTGAACTTGTTAAATATTGCACTGGTTATTTATAATCTAGTTTTATAAAATTTTAAAATGTCTTTGTCAATATTTCTGTTAGACTCGTAGAGTGTGTTTCTCTTTATACAGTGAAAATAGAGGGCCCTTATTGCATGTTTTGTCATTTTGTTTCTTTTTACATTTTTTTAGATAACAAATTATTTTAATCTTTATATAGACTTTTCTTTATGTTTTTCTTTATTGCACACCACCAATGTTTGTGTTTTAAAACTTGTGAACCTCAGGCTACAACCTTCCATGAGGATGGGAAAAAAATCAGATTGTACAAATCTGTGACACTGAATTTTTTTAAAAAATGATAGTATAGGAAAGATTTTATATTCTGTATCACATAAGAAATATTACCTACCAACGACTGACGTGGAATCTGAACTACATGAGAGAACAGCACCATCAGTTTCTAGCCCTCATTTTACAGGTGGGAATCAAGCTCAAAGACTTGGGGGATTTGTTTGAAACTGGGACAAAAATGGTGATCTTTGAATCTTAATCCAGAGCTCCTGTCTCTTTCTCTCTTTGATATGTTAGCTAAATTTTTGAAATGCTTTTTAAACTTTTCTTCAAAGTCTTAGATTGCATTTTTTCCCTATTGCAAAGACACCACAGTTAATTATTGAAAGAAATGAAGAAAATACAGTTAAACTCAGAAGACAATTTAAGACACTTTGGGTTCCACCCACCTTTAGGGACACCTACTCTTAACATCAGTCATTACCTCTCTCTCTCTCTCTCTCTCTCTGCGAAACCATGCAATATTTTATGTTTTGTTTTACAACATGAATGTTACAGGGTAAATGATTTGTTTGTTGCCATTTTAATGGCTGCATAGTATTCTATCATATGAATGTATTCAACTTTATTTAATGATTTCCCAATTGTATGTTTAGTTTACTTCTAATTTGTTGCTTTTATGTTGCAATCGCAAGCACTGTGGATAGCCTTGACTATATTTCACTGTACAATTCTTATTAGTACATTAGGATGATTTCCCACAAGTATAATTTCTTTATGAGTATTTAGGATTTTCATTCACATGAAAGGCTTACTTTTATTGTTGATAATTGTTTTATGAAACAAATTAAATATATACAAGAGAAGAGAAAATATTATAACATACCTCCACTTACTTGTTGCTAGGCTCGTTCTAAAGTATAGATTTAATCTGACCTCTAAGAGGAATATATTCAAACAATAAGAGCTGTCTCTTTAGACAGCATTTCTCCCTTGATATGTTTACTTAGCACCCACTAACTGCAGGATCCTGTGTCAGCCTTTTTTACAGCATATTTTCTCCTTTATTCCTCATACCTACTTTTAGGGTTATTTTGATTTACAAAGAAGGTGAGAGTTGAATGAATTAGGAAGCACAGAGTTTATTAGGTGGTAGAACCTTTGTTCCGACTATGGTGACCAACTCGTTCTGGTTTGCCCGGTACAGTTGTGGTTTTAGCAAGTCCTGCACCCCAGGAAACCTCTTGTGGAGCTCTTTTACCTGCCCGTAATCCTGCTGACTGGGCTCACAGACCCCTCAAGCCTGTTCACAGACTGGGTCACCAGACCCCTCACATGCAGGTCTATGAGCTAGGTAACCAGCAACAAGGTCCTTGGAGCCGAAGGTTTTGAGAGCATGGCCTCACGTGGTGGATGCCCAGGGCAGTCAACTCCAGCCAAGCCTCCGCACCTTGCATATGCACTAACTCCACCCACACACAACTTATTTACAAAGAATGTGCCACACCACCCCCAACTGGACCTAAGGCAGGGGGCCTGATTAAATTATTCTATTTTCTCAACACCTCTCATTCCCAGTAACCCAGCACAGTTGCCCACTCAGAGCAATGCGACAGTCTAGGGTATCCCATTTCTAACTGTTTGGGATTAGAAGACAGTGAAGAATTGATTATTCTGGAGGAGTATGGATTATCTTGGGTTTTATGGTGTTTATGTCCATATGAGGTTGTGTGTTTTATTTTTCAGGCCTCTTCATGTGCTTGTGTGCAACGCAGCAGCTTTTGCTCTACCCTGGAGCCTCACAAAAGATGGCCTGGAGACCACCTTCCAGGTGAATCACCTGGGGCACTTCTACCTGGCCCAGCTCCTTCAGGATGTTTTGTGCCGCTCGGCCCCTGCCCGTGTCGTTGTGGTCTCCTCGGAGTCCCATAGGTAGGTGGGTTATGATTGGATGTTTTTTCACTTGTCCCCTTCCTTGCACCAGCTAATATTCCCCAAAGGCTCTCCTGAAAATAATTGTGATTAGTCCTACTCTGAGAAGCATGGGTGTACTCAGCCTGGCTTACTTAATTTTTCTAGGTCTTTTTTGTTTGTGTGGTTGCGAGTGATTGTTTGGGGGGACTGTCTATAGCAATGTAGATTGTTTTTACAACTATACTTCAAGCTCCTCATTGATTTTGCTTAGAGATGGAATAATAATTGATTAAATCTGAATGGCATGACCTTTATTGATTTGTAATTCAACAACTTCAACATCTTACCAAGAAGAATGTGCAGTTATTCTAGCAGGAGAAACAATGCAATTAAAGACTGCGAGATGAAATCCAATTGTTTTATAATGAGAAATTAGGGAATTCAATGCAGACATTAGCTGTGTAATTGTAGAAAGGGAAGTACTGTAGTTACAACATATTAGAAATCTGGCCATGCCTCTTTTGGTTAAAATTTCAATTAAAACATCAGATGGCACTTCTTTTCTATTACCATTAGGAGAATATTCAATTGACTAAAAAGACATTTGAAAATTTCATCGTATTTTCAGCATATTTGTTTCTGGAGTTGGATAAACAACTATTTGTCTAAAGAGAAGTACTCAGAAAAGACAAAGGACTTTCTGGGTGAGGCTAGATTTAATACTTGTTAGGGAGATTTCTCTTTTGCATTTTCTTGGGGTATGTGTGGGGGTGGGGGAGCTTTCCTTCTTAGCAGAGTAGCTGGAAAAAAAAATGCGCAAGGGCCTATTTTTTCCTCCTTCTTCTCCATCTTAAGTCCTGAAATGTTTTAGTGACCCAGAATGAAGCTTATTTTTTTAATCATACTTCCATAAAATGTAACCCCTGGGACTTGGAAGAGAGAGACCAGCCAAGGGTTAGCTTGAACCCTTTATCACTCCCAAACACAGGGGCTTATGGTATAAGTGACACACTGCAGATAGATTTACTTTTACCATTTTAAATTTATGGTAGCTGAAATGAAAGGAAAATGCCAGTAATAATCCTCCCCCGTGTTAAAAGACATGAAACATCTAGTAATTAGGTGGTAACAAAATCTGGACAGCCTTATCTTTGCAAATCACACCAGGTTTGTGAAAGAAAGTGGAGGGGCCCTGTGAAGGAGCAGGGCGGTTACCGCGGGGGTGGGAGGGAAAGCGAGCTCCAGAAATAAATCTGCCAGCCCCGATGGTTTGCCAGATGTGGAGGGCACCACGGGATATGTTTAAATGAGCTGGTATTTAATGGGAGATTATGTGGAATTGTCAGCTGCTGGCTTCCCTTTGTAAATCTGCATCTCGAATGGCATTTCATGTGATGTCCTTGTTCTCTCCTTAACTACATTGTAATTTGTGCCTACCTTGGAGATCCGAATCTTAATTTCATTTTAAAAAAAAGTGAATTTGGAAGGATCTAATTCTCCTGAATTAGATCCATTTTAGTTTATAAACAAGGCCTTCCTGAAATGTGTTATCAGGCCCACTCCTGTCTGATGACGGGCACTAGTTTTCCACTTGCCAGTTATCCTTTTCACATTATTAAAGGTTATTTTTACAAAATGTTAATTCCCCCACGCTGGCTTGTTTATGACACATGTACTGCATCCCTCGGCTCCCGAGCACAGATACTGGGTGCGCAGGCAGCACGTGAAGGCACTTGCTCACTACTCAAGGACCCAGAGCCCTAAACCGTGTTGTAAAATGCAAGTGTTGATGTCTAATTACCTCCATAAACCTTGGTGGAATCTCTTCGTTGGACTCAAGACCCCCTGTTCTGGGGAAAAATAAAGTCCTGTGTTTGCAGAAAATGTGATACCAGACTGCCCCAAGGCAAAATATTTATTAGCCTCCCTGTGTCTTCATTGTGTTTTAGTTACTTATCTGGAGTCTGAGCAGGTGAACTGAGTTTCTGCATACCTAAAATACATCATATTGAAATGAGAACTTGACTTCCTCGCTGTGAAAAATTTTTGATAACAATTAAAATAGAAAGAAAAGAGCAGAGTGCTTGCTGGCTGAACAACTGTAAATGGCTGCAGCTGTAGTGTGGTGCCAAACTGCTACACACACACGCACACGCAATCACACGCACGCACACACACGCAATTTCTGATGCAAATTCAGTTCTATTCTTTGAACATACTAGCTTTTGTCTACATAGAATCCAGCCCCATTATTTTAGTTTGGGAATTTAAAAAATCCTCAGTTTAAGAAGAAAAAAAAGAAAAAAGAGCAATATATATAGAAATACAGGATAGAGGTTCCCCTCAAAAAGCAAATGTTAATGTCCAGAGAGTAAATGTTAGTGTTTAGTGTACTGGTAAGGGATAATTCTATTAAGACATTATTGTTTGGCTTTGTTGGTTTTTCAAATTGCAAATAGAGCAGGCAGCCTTTGAAGAGTTATTTTACTGCCTCTTGATCAGAAAGGTGAACATGGTCATTTTTCAGGACACCTGCTTTGGCGCAGAGGCATCAGAAAGATAGCCTATAGGTCTCACTTCCTGGAGGACTGTCGGTGCAGTCAGTCAGTCCTCAGACATGGGTTTTGTGCACAGAAGATGGCAGGAAAGAAAATCAGGAATCGGCTTCATGTGGGAGGGGCTGTTTGCAGAGAGAGAGCCTGATATTCAGCTGCTGGTGCTTCTAAGTCTTGAAACTGTCAACCTGGTTCTGTTTAATTTCTCATCATGGCCTTTTTTTTGTTGTTGTTGTTCTTGTTTCTAGATTAGGTACTAGGAAGGAAAGACTTTTCTCTTCTCAGAAGTGTAATTGACCCAGTGCTCTCCAGTCATGAGATGCTTCTGTGTTGCCCTTAAAAGCCAAAGCAGGGAACTTATTCTAAATATTACAAAGTGCCACATGCAAATATTAATGAAGATCATAGAAGATTTGAACCTAGTTGTCAGTTTTTCCCTTCAAGCGAGAGTCGACACAAGGCTTTTTGTCATAAGGGAAACCTGGCCCTTAGTTTGAAATCTCAAACCTATGATCAAACTTCAATTCTCTAATTCTGTATTTAGTCCCTGCTATGTGTCAGGCACTGTGCTAGGCATGCAGGAGTCTCACTGTCTGCTTTCCAAAAATTCAGTCTCGCGTTGGAACCAGGTGAACACATGACTTACAATCTGCTGTGATAATGACAGAGGTACAAGGTACAGAACACAGAGATGGTGTAGTTAGCATCACTACTGATCTTGGAGGGGCAGCAGTTGTATTGAACATTAGGTATGACATTATTATGGACTGGGTCCTGGGGAGTGGATACTTAATTCCCAGTGTGATAATGACAGAGGTACAAGGTACAGAACACAGAGATGGTGTAGTTAGCATCACTACTGATCTTGGAGGGGCAGCAGTTGCATTGAACATTAGGTATGACATTATTATGGACTGGGTCCTGGGGAGTGGATACTTAATTCCCATGGAAACATGTATTTCAATATGTTTTGCATGGCTTCTTTCAATTTATCCACCGCTACCACCCACGAAATTATTGGGACAACTAGCAATGGGAGAGTTAGTTAGGGAGAGCTTCCTGGAGGAAGTGGTGCTGGGTTGGGTTGAAATGCCAAGAAGTGTTTCCAGCAGCAGTTAATGACAGAAGAATAGAGCGTCAGAGTGAAGAGTGTAATATTTATTCTGCTCCTTTTAGATATGGTAGAAATCCTTGATGCTCTTTTCTGCCCCAAGTAGGTAGAGTTTCCAAGCTATGCCCCATACTTTGGATCACTGGGTTCTCAGCCCAATAGTCTCTTTTTGTTACAACTCTTCTGTAACACCTTATTACTGTGTTGAAATAAAGTTCAGAAATAATATAACCTTTCTCGCACAAATATATTTTAATTCAATGTGATAGCTTAACTGTAAGATAAAGAAAAAATAAATGTGAAACAAAATAGCATGTGTTTCAACATAAAATTGCTTGGGCAGGGCTATAGGAAAAATACTCAGATGTGTGTGTCCATGCATAAATCACCTCATGTGGGACCCTCACAAATGCAGACTGTTAACAGGTATGTGGTATTGCAACTCCACTACCACCAACATTGAGTCAATCTTCACCCTTCACCACAGATTCTGGAAGTGTGTTCTTTCCTCATTTCCATAGTTGTTGCACGACACTCCTGGAAATTCCATGCATGTTAAAGCTGTGTGTATTTGTAAAATGCAGCTAGGCTCTGGGCTCCAATAATTACACTCAGGCTTTTCATCCGTGTGAGTGTCCAGTGGGGCAGTCTTCATTGAGCAAGACTCTTCCTGCATTGCAGGACGTCTACCATCCTTGGCCCCCGCCAGCTATCATTATGACATCCAGAAAAAAGCCCCCATAAATTTTCAAATTTCCCACTAAGTTTCACTGCCTTGGATGATTAAGCTGGGAAATGTGGGCTCTTCCTGTGGTTTGAAGACTTGGAAACAGACAGCCAATAATTAGTTTCAAGGTCTCATTGCCATATCCTTATGACATTTCTGGCCATTGGCTTTGTTGATAACTTTAGAGGAGCAATGTCATTTAACACTAGAAATTGGATGTCACTGGCTGAGTCTTGGAGAAGTGATGTTTAATTTCATGATTAAAACATGAATTTGATCTGTTTCTGTGATGCTTTTCTTGGTCTTAGCCCAACCTGAACTGCTCACATTAAGCAACAACAAGATTATTCCATCATTTCCATTTTACTGTTTGCTTTTTGTTTTCCATAGCAGTTTTCTAGAGTATTCTCAGTATGCTTCCTTACTACCCAGTGCCCGGAGTAAATTTAATGAAGTAAAATATGAGGGGTCCTTAAACAAAGATGACATTATTTAGAAAATTCCTTTTGTTTATTATGATTTTTTTTTAGGGCCATCACTACTTTGTTTTTATTATAATAAAGGAAAGAAAGAAAAAACGAGAAAAGAAAGAAAGAGAAGGAAAGAGAGAAAGAAAACAAAAGAAACAAACAGCTGGTGTTTAACGACTCCGTCAGACCCAATTATAAAACATCAACTAGTTACTTTGATTTGTGTGCATCCGTGCCGTGGGTGTACTTAAAAACATTAGACTCTGCCAGAACTCATTTTGGCTTCGTTTACATTTATCTTTAAAACATATAAGACTATTGATGGCACCTCACCAAGGTTATAACCCCTTTATAATCATTAATTTTTAATCTGGAAAAGAGTCTTGGAGGCAGCAAGACTCGTCTATATTTACTTGGATGCACAAGTGAAAATATACAGGACTCAAGCGTTGGCTAAAATAATCCAGGAAAGCCCCGTCAAAGGTTAGGAATGTGATATCTTTCTGTTTCCAAAAGCAGCAGCCCTTTATTTAAGATGCTTTTCCATTTAATTTAATTATCCTTGAACTTCCCGTTAAAGGTTTTGAAAAATATATGCTAGGCGTGGGGGAGTTCAGCTTGTTAAAACTGCCACATTTATGAGTGTGGGCCTTTACTAAACCCATCTTTGGATCCAGTTGGTTTGTATTGTTAAATTCCCATTGTTGATTTTTAAGGGAAACTTTGTTTTAATGTGTGTAGTATTGAGTTTTCAGTAGTTGCTGCATAGTTCCCTTTGATTTCTAATAAAAATAAAAGGCTCTTTGAGAAGTCAGAGCTTGCTTGCTTCATGTCATATTTCTGTGTTTTAGATTTACAGATATTAATGATTCCTCGGGAAAACTTGACTTCGGCCGCCTTTCTCCATCAAAAAATGAGTACTGGGCCATGCTGGCTTACAATAGGTCCAAACTCTGCAATATCCTCTTCTCCAACGAGCTACACCGTCGCCTCTCCCCACGTGGGGTCACGTCGAATGCAGTGCACCCCGGAAATATGATGTACTCCTCCCTTCATCGCAACTGGTGGGTGTACACGCTGCTGTTTACCTTGGCGAGGCCTTTCACCAAGTCAATGGTAAGTGAATGGCTTCTAGCGCCGTGGGCATCATCCATGTGCCTCTAGGAATGGGTCCTGTAGAAACCCAGACACGTGTTTTCTTCACCTTCTTGGCTCGTGTAATGATGTTTCTGGTCTTGGTAATAACGTCGTCAGGCCTGTTAAAGCCATCGGAAAGGGTGCTTGAATGCATATATGTCAGCTTTAGATTAAATCTGTTTCTCTAAAGGTGACTCATAGGGCTGGATAGAAGAGGTGGATTTTCAGTATCGTGTTGAGTATGGCTGAAAGTCTTGAAATGATGATTTGTTTTCTTTTGATGTGATTTTGTTTGTTTCAGAAACTTTGAAAATCTATGTTGTTGAGCACAGCACTTGAAAACTGGTTTTTGGTAGTAGGTGAAAATCATGGATTTGTGATTATTGAATTATCAGCAGATATGATTCCTTTGTTTCCATTTAGAATCTGTATCTGATATTCCAAATTCTTCTTTTCATGGGTGCAAACCTCTCCCAGAGAATCCTTTGCTGGCTAAAAGTATGCTTTCTTTATTCCTTACGTCCCCAAAATGGGATCCTTTTGGATGAATCACATGATTGAGTTTAGATTTGAAAATGTTCACAAAGGTGAAGATGAAGTTTTTACAATTTTGGGGGTGGTTTATCAACCATGTCTAGAAACTTCTTCAATGAAAGCATTTTAGTAAGGAAGTAATTTGAATGAAGAAAGCACATTTTACACAATATATTTGTTAGATTACTTTTCTAAACCACAGGCTTTTAGAAATGTTTTCTTTTTAATGGACTCCAGTATTCCCGCTACCCAGAATTAACATCTCCTCCACTGAAATGATCCTTTCTCCAAACACATCTTGGCCTTTAGACGTATCACAAGTCCAACATCTCATTCTCCAGTTGATCTCACAGCCTCCAAATACACCCTGCCTTCTTCTCCTGCCTTCATTTACTCCCACCCACCGTCCTTAACCCTCATGTTTGTGGAGGACTGTTAAAACCACAGCAACAATCTTTTAGAGTAAGTGCATCTTTTATTCTAATCACCCAAGTGGTTCTTATTCAAAGTAAACAGACATAGTCCAAGAGTTGAATACTGATCAGAGGATTATGGAGAGTGAGGTTGGTATTTAGAAAGTTCAGCAAACCCTGAAACAGCACGGATCCACTCATACATGGATTTTTTCCAATACATGTATTGGAAAATTTTTGGTTAGGTATGTCATGAATGCATGACATTACCTAGCCAAACAGTTAAGCAGCCTACCTAACAGCAAGCTGTTAGTTGGGGCATGGGGCACACAATGTAGCAGGGCCCCAACTCAGGAGAAAGCGTGCGACTTACTTAAGTAGTGTTATACTCAGATTTCTGACTGAATGCATGACATTACCTAGCCAAACAGTTAAGCAGCCTACCTAACAGCAAGCTGTTAGTTGGGGCATGGGGCACACAATGCAGCCGGGCCCCAACTCAGGAGAAAGCGTGCGACTTACTTAAGTAGTGTTATACTCAGATTTCTGACTGCATGGAGGTTGGGAGGATTTGGCATCCCTAAACCCCTGTGTTGTTCAATGGTCACCTGTAAATGAGGGACACCCATTTCATTTGGATCCCAGAGTTCCAAAATTTCCCCATTGCTTTGCTCTTGATGATTGCATAAGCGTCGGCTCTCCACACGTGTCTCTTTGACCATGGTTATGCTTCCTGCTCTGTTACGTCCTTCAACTGATGTGGTAAGGAGGAATATGGGTCCAGTGCCATTTACACAACCGTGGATGAGTTGCTCAACTTTAGGAAGGCAGAGAGGAGAGAGGATCGTTTTTATTTTCTGCTAGCCCAGTGCCTTCAGGACCAAGGCCAGTCATCAAACATGATTTGTGATCTTTGTGCCTCCAGTCTTCTCACATGTGTTTGTTCATTGGTGGGAGCTAAGAAGTTCCTTTCTGTGACACTGGAGAGTTTTGTTTTTTGTTCTTCGAGAATGTCCCTAATGATGCGAATGAATGTGATGGGAAAGACTTGGAGATGGGCCTGTGACTGTATGGAATTTGATGGAGGATAATGTAACAATCTCACCAATTGTTGTGGACTCCAATGGATGAGGACTTGTTGACAGTAAATGCTAGAAACTGTTATTCTGCAGCCTGATCCCAGGGCTTATGGACTCTGGACAAGTGCAGGTTGGGGGAGAAGGAAGACAGGTTCTGGTAAAATAAAGGTGGGGTAAATATTCTTGTTTCTTGGGGAGGGACCTGTTATTTGTCTAATATCTAATATAAACTGTGCTTCGCAAAGCTGAGCTTGATTGTTGGCTCATTGGCTCTAACAGAAGGAGTTCTAAAAAATCTCAATGAATTATGTTGGGGGAGGCAACTGTGTCATGATGTCAGAGTGTTGCTGTTTGAGGGGTGAGTGTGTCAGGACTCAAGCCAAGTGGAAAGCCAGAATGTGGGGTTAGAAATGGAGTCAGAAATATTGCTTTAGGGACAGGAAAGCACAGCAAGTTAGGGGAAGGTCGCTGCTCAGTGGGCAGCACACCTGGAGCTTGTCCCAGGAATCCCAGATGCACGGCCACCACAGCTGCCTTCTCTTCCTGCCCCAGCCTTGTGTGGAGGCCTCCGCCCCCTCCCCCTGCCCTGATGGCTCCTGTGCCCCTCAGGAGAGCTCAGACAGACACTACTTGTGAGCAGGCCTCAGGGACTATAGCCAGGCAGGGCTTGGGACTGAGAAAATCACCCTCTGGGAGCAGCCTGGGGTGACGGCTAGAACAGAGACTGGTCTTCAAGACCCTGGGTGAGAAGGCTGTGGAAAAATGAGCAGATGACCCTTCAGAGGTTTGGAGGGAAGTGGTGATGTCACCAAACCTCCAGGTTTTGTTTGAGCTGTATAGGGAGTGGGGAATGCTCCTGCAAAGGGCAGGGGAGGTAGCACTTTGCCTGCAATTGACAAGGGATTTGGTGTGGCTTCCTGGAGGTGGCAAGAAGAGGAAGCAGCAGCTCGGGACAGTGGACCAAGCAGCTCTCCTGCTAATGATCCTGCAGTCAAGCTCCAGCTGTTACCCTTGATAATTGGGACACTTGGGCAAGTCACCTCAGCTTCCTGAGCCTGTCTCCTCGTGACCAATATGGCGATACAGGTTGATATGAGGATTGGCAGTAATGGGTATAACACCTATAATAATGGATATAGAATTTCTGTGGTGATTATGATATGACTATTGAGTATGGTAGCCAGTGGCCACCACATGTGGCTATTGAGTTGTTGAAATGTGGCTGATACAACTGAGGAACTGAATTTGATTCAGTTTAATTTGATTTCACTTTAATTAATTTAAATTTAAATTGCCACAGGTGCCTAGTGACTGCCATATTGGACAGCCCAATTAAACAGTGTGCCTAGCACAGTGCCTGTTGCGTAGTAGGTGTGCAGTAGTTCTTGCTATGATGGCTGTTGTTCTTGTTGTGAGTAATACCTTGGTCCTGAAGACTATTCTCTAAAATGTAATTACTGCTGAGGGATACAACAAGGCTTATTGAGCTAAAGGAATCTGTAATTGGGAGTCAGGTGGTGGTGGGTGGGGGAGGTGGCCCCACAGTCCCTGGCCCTAAAGTCCCAGAGAGAAGGTTATTGGCAAGGTAGGAAGGGTGTCCAGGTGGAGAGAGCCTGGTTTGATGGTCTTTAACCTGCACTTCTGTTCCCTGAGAGAGCCATAGCGGGGTGGACTTTCCATACTCCTGTCCCTCACCAATTGGAAAACAGCACCTTTTTATATGCCACAAATGGACTTTTTTAGATAAGTATAAAAATTAGGAAGACTATGGAATATGTAGCTAGGTTTAGGGTTTTATTGAAATTTTCTCCAATAATATCTTTATGTATTTAGCTGTTTTGTGGTATTTTTNAACCCTCATGTTTGTGGAGGACTGTTAAAACCACAGCAACAATCTTTTAGAGTAAGTGCATCTTTTATTCTAATCACCCAAGTGGTTCTTATTCAAAGTAAACAGACATAGTCCAAGAGTTGAATACTGATCAGAGGATTATGGAGAGTGAGGTTGGTATTTAGAAAGTTCAGCAAACCCTGAAACAGAACGGATCCACTCATACATGGATTTTTTCCAATACATGTATTGGAAAATTTTTGGTTAGGTATGTCATGAATGCATGACATTACCTAGCCAAACAGTTAAGCAGCCTACCTAACAGCAAGCTGTTAGTTGGGGCATGGGGCACACAATGCAGCAGGGCCCCAACTCAGGAGAAAGCGTGCGACTTACTTAAGTAGTGTTATACTCAGATTTCTGACTGCATGGAGGTTGGGAGGATTTGGCATCCCTAAACCCCTGTGTTGTTCAATGGTCACCTGTAAATGAGGGACACCCATTTCATTTGGATCCCAGAGTTCCAAAATTTCCCCATTGCTTTGCTCTTGATGATTGCATAAGCGTCGGCTCTCCACACGTGTCTCTTTGACCATGGTTATGCTTCCTGCTCTGTTACGTCCTTCAACTGATGTGGTAAGGAGGAATATGGGTCCAGTGCCATTTACACAACCGTGGATGAGTTGCTCAACTTTAGGAAGGCAGAGAGGAGAGAGGATCGTTTTTATTTTCTGCTAGCCCAGTGCCTTCAGGACCAAGGCCAGTCATCAAACATGATTTGTGATCTTTGTGCCTCCAGTCTTCTCACATGTGTTTGTTCATTGGTGGGAGCTAAGAAGTTCCTTTCTGTGACACTGGAGAGTTTTGTTTTTTGTTCTTCGAGAATGTCCCTAATGATGCGAATGAATGTGATGGGAAAGACTTGGAGATGGGCCTGTGACTGTATGGAATTTGATGGAGGATAATGTAACAATCTCACCAATTGTTGTGGACTCCAATGGATGAGGACTTGTTGACAGTAAATGCTAGAAACTGTTATTCTGCAGCCTGATCCCAGGGCTTATGGACTCTGGACAAGTGCAGGTTGGGGGAGAAGGAAGACAGGTTCTGGTAAAATAAAGGTGGGGTAAATATTCTTGTTTCTTGGGGAGGGACCTGTTATTTGTCTAATATCTAATATAAACTGTGCTTCGCAAAGCTGAGCTTGATTGTTGGCTCATTGGCTCTAACAGAAGGAGTTCTAAAAAATCTCAATGAATTATGTTGGGGGAGGCAACTGTGTCATGATGTCAGAGTGTTGCTGTTTGAGGGGTGAGTGTGTCAGGACTCAAGCCAAGTGGAAAGCCAGAATGTGGGGTTAGAAATGGAGTCAGAAATATTGCTTTAGGGACAGGAAAGCACAGCAAGTTAGGGGAAGGTCGCTGCTCAGTGGGCAGCACACCTGGAGCTTGTCCCAGGAATCCCAGATGCACGGCCACCACAGCTGCCTTCTCTTCCTGCCCCAGCCTTGTGTGGAGGCCTCCGCCCCCTCCCCCTGCCCTGATGGCTCCTGTGCCCCTCAGGAGAGCTCAGACAGACACTACTTGTGAGCAGGCCTCAGGGACTATAGCCAGGCAGGGCTTGGGACTGAGAAAATCACCCTCTGGGAGCAGCCTGGGGTGACGGCTAGAACAGAGACTGGTCTTCAAGACCCTGGGTGAGAAGGCTGTGGAAAAATGAGCAGATGACCCTTCAGAGGTTTGGAGGGAAGTGGTGATGTCACCAAACCTCCAGGTTTTGTTTGAGCTGTATAGGGAGTGGGGAATGCTCCTGCAAAGGGCAGGGGAGGTAGCACTTTGCCTGCAATTGACAAGGGATTTGGTGTGGCTTCCTGGAGGTGGCAAGAAGAGGAAGCAGCAGCTCGGGACAGTGGACCAAGCAGCTCTCCTGCTAATGATCCTGCAGTCAAGCTCCAGCTGTTACCCTTGATAATTGGGACACTTGGGCAAGTCACCTCAGCTTCCTGAGCCTGTCTCCTCGTGACCAATATGGCGATACAGGTTGATATGAGGATTGGCAGTAATGGGTATAACACCTATAATAATGGATATAGAATTTCTGTGGTGATTATGATATGACTATTGAGTATGGTAGCCAGTGGCCACCACATGTGGCTATTGAGTTGTTGAAATGTGGCTGATACAACTGAGGAACTGAATTTGATTCAGTTTAATTTGATTTCACTTTAATTAATTTAAATTTAAATTGCCACAGGTGCCTAGTGACTGCCATATTGGACAGCCCAATTAAACAGTGTGCCTAGCACAGTGCCTGTTGCGTAGTAGGTGTGCAGTAGTTCTTGCTATGATGGCTGTTGTTCTTGTTGTGAGTAATACCTTGGTCCTGAAGACTATTCTCTAAAATGTAATTACTGCTGAGGGATACAACAAGGCTTATTGAGCTAAAGGAATCTGTAATTGGGAGTCAGGTGGTGGTGGGTGGGGGAGGTGGCCCCACAGTCCCTGGCCCTAAAGTCCCAGAGAGAAGGTTATTGGCAAGGTAGGAAGGGTGTCCAGGTGGAGAGAGCCTGGTTTGATGGTCTTTAACCTGCACTTCTGTTCCCTGAGAGAGCCATAGCGGGGTGGACTTTCCATACTCCTGTCCCTCACCAATTGGAAAACAGCACCTTTTTATATGCCACAAATGGACTTTTTTAGATAAGTATAAAAATTAGGAAGACTATGGAATATGTAGCTAGGTTTAAGGTTTTATTGAAATTTTCTCCAATAATATCTTTATGTATTTAGCTGTTTTGTGGTATTTTTTAGCTATTAGGGTTTCATATGACTCAGTTTACGAAGAGGCGGAACAGGTACTCTGGATTTATGTGAAACTCACAGCCAATCACTTCTCTTTCATCAACATTTAGTTCTCTGTGTGTTTGGGGAAGGAACGAGCATGAGCTTATACGTGGGGTTGGTCAGTTTCACTAGTAGGACAGACTGGACTGATTGGAAAATCACTCTCATATGCTATCCTCCCTGTGTGGCTTGGCATTGCTTCCAGCATGATAAGGCATTTGTTTCTTGGACAAAGGCTGCACTTCTGCCATTTAATGCAAACATATTTTGGGGTATAAACCATGTAGTAGCATCCCCATTCCCACCCTCTGTTAAGGCTGATAAGGCATTTGTTTCTTGGACAAAGGCTGCACTTCTGCCATTTAATGCAAACATATTTTTGGGTATAAACCATGTAGTAGCATCCCCATTCCCACCCTCTGTTAAGGTTGGGTTCCTAAGAGCTGGTGAAGAAGCTTAGCATAGATGCAATCTCCTCATTGCCAGATGGCTAGCGCTCTGTTTCTGCTCCCTATCCCCTTCTGCGTTTCACTTTTGAGAAAGTGTCTGCCTTTTGACATGACTGTTGCTGGAGTAGATATTCCATTCGCGAGGTCAAAAGAACAAGTACAAGCCGGCGTTGTGCTTAGAAGCTGTGTCTTCACTTCTCCACTATAGCCGGCTCCCTTAAGTATTAAACAGCAGTATGCTAATATCAACGTCCCTTTTTTATTTGCTGTGACTTGCTGTGACTACGGTGATTTTAGTTACAGTAATTAGGTCACCCTTCATGGAGTCAGGCTATTTTAAGTGCCTCTTTAAGGAATATTGTTGCAGATCAGTAATTTTACAATTGGATGTTCTTGTGCAACTTTATTAAATGTAATCTGTCTTTTAAATGTTGCCCTTTTACAGTTATACATTTCTAATTGTTGCTGTAAATGCATTATCACTTTGAAATTAATTAATTTTTCCATTTTGGCTGCCTGCAGTATAATAATCACTAATGAGAAACTCGTAGGGATTAAATTTCAGCACAGCGACCCCTACTGGTAAGACTGTGTCTCTGCCACCCTCTTCCACTTGAGGTACAGAGGACCCGACAAGTGTATTAGGAGTTCTGGGGGAGAAGTGCTTGTCCCGCCTCTCTCCAATTTGTGATAAAATAAAATAAAAATAGACAAAATGGGAATAGGGTTATTTTTTAATGTTGTACCAAAGAAAAGAAAAGATGCAGTATTCTTCAGAGATGTTTCTGAAACATCTTAAAGTTTGCTAAGAGCTTTCTAATAGTGAAGTCACATAATGTGTGCATAATATGTTTATTTTTCTGTTTCTCGAGCTCTCTTTAATGCAATTAAAATACTGTAAAATTATATTTTGCATGTTATGTATTAATATGTATTGTATGTTTATATATATTATATTTATATGTACATATTACTTTATGGGGTTTAATTTTAAAAACCAGGAATATTTTCTTGACATGAGAGATTTTCAAGAGTAATTTTGACTATTTACAATTGTTGCCCTGTGTGATTATTTTAGAATCCTACCATACTCCCAAGTAAGATGCAATGTGGCAGTTTAGGCCAGATACCATGATCCTTTATGTATTGGCATATATTTTTCCATTTATTTCTCTCAACAGTTATACAATGTTACAACTATTATTCTTATTTTGCAGTAAAGAGCTTACCCAGCTTGTTCAAGAAAATAATATACCAGCATTCAAAACGTTCAGTAGGTACTCCCAGCTTCATTTATTTTGTCAAATACGAAGGTACTTCAAAAAGTGTGGAGAACTAAAAGATGACATGAATCTTCCCATAAGCTTTTTGAAGACCCCTCACACACCATAGTGCCCCTGTCATATATATCTAGTTGTGCGGTTATGTTTCCTTTTAAAAAGCTTGACAGCACCTTCATGAAATTACCCCCCCACACACATTTTTTTCCACGTAAGCTTTCAGTTTCAGTAAACATCTTCACCACAGTACCTAGGTCCCAGCCAGTCCTTTGCGGATTGGTATATAAAGTTGAAGCTGAGTACTGTCAACGTGCCTCTTCGGGTGTTCTGAGCAACCAAATATTTGTGTTGGCATGTAACAGTAGAAAGAATATCATGTGTTAGGGCAGCAAGAGCTTAGCAGATGTTTTAGGGAACTGCATTTTCAAGTCATTTTACATCTAAAAAATGGCTTGAGTTTGTAGAACTTCTGAAACGATTGGGTTACGTTTCCTGTGGCCGTGTAAAGCCAGTCATTGTGCTGAGTTTTAACAGATGTGCAGCTACCCTGCTAATGGATGGACCTGTAACTCTGGTTCTGTTGCAAAGTTATAAATTATAACTAGAAAAAGCACAAGATGTCATTCTTCTAACCTTAGGGAAAGCCAAGCTGGGTAATTCTGCCCTTGAATAACCTGCTGCAGGGTGATTTATAATGGTACAATTTAAAACATAATAAAGGAGATAATAGATGTTGATTTGTTCTTTAAATTAGTATTTTAGAAAAATACTTCTCCCCTTTCCCCTGCTTTAAATACCTGCAGCTGACTACATTGTTGTAGATGCTATCAAGGACAAACCCCCCTGTTTGAATCTTTACTGGTACATTAGCGTATCGTGTACAAGGCACAGGGGGTAGAATGCAGGGGCTTTTTTATGTTGGGAGGAGGAAATAAAAATTTTCAAACTGGAAATTTCACCGTGTTCTTCACTAATCTAAATATTTTGAGACTGCTGAGTGAAGGGGCTGAAGTCTCTGGCTGCCTCGTTCTTGCCAGTCCAGATATGTTAGAGAACTGGAGTCTGAGGACCCCTCTGTGGTTGGGACATACTTGAGCCTTCCTGCAGCAGCCCCCACAGAAGGACCCTGTGGCTGGGCTCCTGTTCTTCCCACTGAGGGCACCTTCCTGCAGCCTCAAGCATTCTTCTTATTAGTCATACCTCAGTTCTGTCCAGAGCTTTAAAATTTACAGTGTTTGCTTAGTCTGGAGCCCAATGGTTATGGTAAGTTGGAAAAGAGCAAAAAATTTGAAGTCATTAGGTCTCTATTCAAAACTCTGTCTCCCTCAACCTCCTTTTCGTTGTGTAATTTGAAATGATTTAACCTGAGGGTAATTTTCTGCATCGGTTCAGATGCTTTGGGCTGTGAGTTATTAACACCCACTTGAAGGTAGCTGGAATAATAGAGGTTTGTTTTTCTCACATATCCAGAAGCCCTAAGGCAGCCTGTGGTGTGTCTGTCTACTGTGTGGGCAGCTCCTTTGTGATCGTCTTGGCTTTCCCCTCGTTCTTACAAGACGCTGCAACAGTGCCACCGTTGCATCCTGTATGACATGGTCTAAAAGCAGGATGGGGGAGGTGGGGCCCCTCCTTGCCTGCCTCCCTCCTTTATCAAGAGGGGGAATATTCTTTCTTGGAACCATCCTCCAGAGTCAACTGCCCTCAGCTCCCACCGGCTGGGATTGAGTTTCCCGTCCATATCCTAAGTGCAAGAAATGCTGGGAACGTGCCTAACTGACATTTTGAGCCTCTAGGGTGGGAGGCAAGCTCTGGTGGCAAGGAGAGAGGGTAGGGTAATGGCTTTGAACAGTCACTATTGAATCGGTATGCATATAGTTTTCTCATGTGTCAAATGGGAATGCTGTCTGTCACACAGGGTGGTTGTAAGAGCCAGTGAGAATTAGGTGGAAGGCACCTGCCCTGACCTAGTTCCCATCCACCTGACCAGCCTCAGCTCAAGCTGCTTCCAGCCCCAGACTCTTTCCTTCCTTGGCGTTTTGAAGCATATTGTTCTTCAGTCTCCATCTCCTCCACTCTTACTTTCTACTCATTCTTCAGAACTACATCCAAATG
The DNA here is from genome assembly GCF_000696425.1 of Galeopterus variegatus. Lineage (NCBI taxonomy): Eukaryota > Metazoa > Chordata > Mammalia > Dermoptera > Cynocephalidae > Galeopterus > Galeopterus variegatus. The sequence goes on from NW_007726606.1 coordinate 377,688, forward strand.
TCACCCCTCACGGAAGCATTTTTGTTACCTCAGATTAGATCAAAGGTGTCTGTTATGCTCTCTTATAAGAGCCAGTGCCTAGAATACTAGCTGACCCCAGTAACACTCCGGAAATGTACACTGAGTGATGAGAGAAGGACCCACAACTATAATTTAAAAAAAATTTTTATTTAATGTTTAGATAGAAAATTATTTTCTCAACATAGAAATGAAGAAAAGCCTCACAAATTAAATTTAAAGTCAACTGATAAGGTACAAATTTAGCACTCAAAGGTTAATATTCTTAATGCAAAAGAATTCTTAAAAATGAATTAGAAAAATCTAAGCAGAAATTTGGTGAAGGACCTCAGCAGTTAAGTCACACACCCCGAGAAGAAACACATGTGGCTAATAAGTACATTTTAAGATGTTGTTGCGGGGGTTGAGGGGGTAAGACTAGCCCTCGGCTCCTGTCTCAGGACTCGGGCAGCTGGCTCTGGTGCTTGCCTGGTTGTGGGTGGGGTGGGGCTTGAGGCCCATGGCCCATGTTTCCACATCAGTAGTTTACAAAAATAATTTCTGTAGTTTTGTATTTAATGTCTGTCTGCTCTACTCTTGAAAGTGGTGCTTTTGCCTTCACACTATTGTATCTCTGGTTCACACTGTAAATGCTTAGGAAATATTTGTAAATAATTCAATGAAAGATGATTAGGTGCCTAATAAATGGTGGTTGTTAATACATTCTTTATCAGTAGTTTCTCTGAGGTAGGATTGCAGTGAAGTGCAGTGAGTGTGTAAATAAAGACATGATGAAGCCAGGGGACCCGTGCAGAGTCACGCAGCAAGTACATAGGAAAAGATACATAGGAAAGCTGGGGCCAGAGGTCAAGTCTCCCCAGGCTCCTGGTCAAGTGCTGTGCAAGGGATCTACCCAGAGGGGTGTGCGTGAGGGGAACACGTGAGGAGAGAGTGTCTAGGAACAGGAGAAAGAGGATAAACTTTGGAGCGAGACAACTCTTGAATCCAACCCCAGCTCCATCTCATCCTAACTCTTGGGCAAGTTTCATAACCCGATTAAGATGCATCTGTAAAAGTGGCATGTTATCCCTACCTCATGGGCTTCTATTGAGAATTAAAGGACATTATGGATGTATATACCATGTGGAATGTCCTAGGTGCTCGATAAACATTAACTGGTATTATTATTATTACTGTCTTATGGTGGAAATTAAAGATCACAAATGTTCAGCAGTCAGAACATTCTAGATACTCAATAAACATTTGTTATTATTGTTATTATCATCACCATTATTTTCCCCCAGCTTTATTGGGGTATAATTGACAAATGAAAATTATATATATTTACAGCATACAGTGTTGATATACGTGTACATTGTGAAATGATACCACAGTCAAGCTAATTAACATATCCATTACTTCACACAGTTCCAGTTTTTTTGGTGGGGGTGGGTGGTGAGAACATTTAAGATCTACTCTCTAAGCAATTTTCAAGTATATAACACATTAATAATAACTATATTTGCCATGCTGTACAATAGATCTCCAGAACTCATTCATCCCATCTAATTGAAATTTTGGGCCCTTTGACCAACATCTCCCTATTTACCCCCACCCGCCACCCCAGCCCCTGGCAACCACCATTCTACTCTCTGCTTCTATGAGCTGGCCTTTTTAAAGATTTCACATATAAGTGAGATCATATGGTATTTGTCTTTTGGTGCCTGGCTTATTTCACAAGAAAAGGGTAGCTTCTCTCCCCATTGCTTGTGGCTGCCCATTCTCCCAGTGATGGTGCTATGTCTGTTGCAGAAGGTCTGATTCTCCCTGTGAACACTGAGCATAAAAACACTGTATGCACCAGCCTGAGTATCCACGGAGGCAATTACAGAGTGGTTAGTAGAACTGGCTGTGCCACCAGCAGCATACCTTAGCTTGGAGGAAAGATTGGCCTCTTTTTTGTAAAAAACAAAGAGGAGGAAAATATATCCAGCTTTGTGAGGCGGTAGCAACTCATCGCTGTATTTTCTGCCTCGCTTTGTAGTGTTTTAAGTCTGGCTCATCCTTTGTTCCTGAACGAGCACCCAAGAGGGGAAAAGTGCCTATCTGGCCTTAATATGTGTGACAAATTACTTAATGAACATTTAACCAAGATTTGAAATTCCCCTAGTTTTTTTATCTTCCTCGTTCCCTTTTTTTCTGTGTGCCCGTTGGCATCTCAGTAATGCACTAACTCTTTGTAACTCTCTTTCTAGCTCTTTTATTACTTGTTTTTTTTAAGTTAGTGGTGCCTTCTTTGATCCTCCCCTCTTTCAGTTTCCTTTTCTCCAATTTCATACTTCTTTCCAGTGATTTTTGGCTGCAACACAGTTTAGATATTGAAGGCCAGCGTGATTAAACAGATGCCAGGAGTTTGTGCTGCCCCTTGATGATGTTTCTGGAATGTTTCTTCTGTGAACATTGATTTTTGTATAACTCACTGGACATGTTGATTTTTCCTTGTGAGGTGTAAGGTAATGTTTTTCTGGCTAAAATAAAGAGGACTCAAACCTGGTACTCTGAATTGTTCAGAGATCAAACCTACCCCCCGTCTTATTACACTAAGATGGAGGAATATTTTGGAAATCACTGAGAACGTGTTCCATGTGACATGATAACCAAGTAGGTGCCAGGCTTTGTGCTCCTGGGTTTACTTCTTTATGTATCTTGCCTCACCTAATGTAATTGTAGAGTTTGCTCTAATTAAACAATTGTGTGTCTCTGAGCAAGTCACTAACCCTCTGTGGGCCTCAGTATTTTTTGAAATACAAAATGAGTTATTTAACCAAGATTAGTTGTCCTATGGGTTTACAGAACAGTTTCCTCTGAAAAGAAGGCAGGACACACCTGTGGGACAAAAAGCAGTCCTCTCATTGAGTACATCTGACCACAGGGAAACCTCATTACAGTGTTGCTGCTTTCTCCTTGTTGGAAGTGGTGGGCCCACACTTGGGAATGACTGGCCCAGAAAACCGCAAAGGTACAGTTTCAGCTCCATAATTCTGTGCATCTCTTGGATCCCCAGTTTCAAACATGCAGTAAAGCTGACTGCATCTCGATTAATTGAGTAATGAGCCAGGTGAGCCTGTCTGTGAGATGCACACCTATCTAGACACACCACTTACTGGAATGGAGGGGAATGAAGTGATACAGACTTAAAGCAGCGCATGCACTGATCTAGTGTATAGAATCTTTTTTTCTCACAAGCAATTATTTTGGCCAGTGCTCTTTTGTAAGTATGACACTCCATCTAGTTCCAAAAAGGATGTGAGGCATTCATGAATAAAGAGGGAAATGCTCTAGAAGCAGGCTCTCAGTTGAATAATTCACGTGTGGGCCACAAAAAGCTTGGTACAAGGTCTTTTTGATGTTCATTCATTCATTCACTGAACAAATGTTATTGAGCATCTGTCATATGCCAGGGGCTCTGCTGGGGACAGAACGCTGAACAAGGCCCCTGTCCTCATGGGGACCACGTGTTGGGGAGACAGATATAAACAGAAAAGAAGGCAGGGACCACTCAGACTTCAGGCACAGAAGGACCTTTAATTAATTTGAGTAACTGTTTTCACCAATTCATCTTCAAAGAAAGAAATATCATCACCTTTGATTAGAAAACAGAACAAATAAGGAAACAGCTTTATTAATTTTTTTTTTTTTTTGATTATCCTACACTTTGCTTAGGAAAATGGGCTGGGTAATTTGGCCAAAACAGTCAACTGGCTGACTATTTGTGTGTGGACTGGGTTTATTTTGCTTGTTTTGGATCTGGTAGAGCCTGAGAGCAAAGTGCTGTGGTACTGATGTCTTTTTCCTCCTTGGGTGTGATGAGAAGGTCTTGATAAGGATTATCCATAAAACTAGTTAGCAAACTATCAGTTTAATGTAAAATGGTCATCAAACGCATATATCATAGTTGAGAAACATGTATTGGAGAGTATTTTGTAATCTAGAAAGGCCTGTTTGAATCTTAAGAGAAAGCATGAAAAGAGTATGGGCGTTTAGGATGTCTTGGGTTCAGATGCTGATCTTGCCACTTGCCTGTTCTATGCCTTTTGTCACCTTCCTGAAGGTCTCTGACCCTTGCCTGCCTTCGCTGTAACATCAGGCAGTTATTGTGAGAGTTGAAGATGGAGAGGCCTGGAATTACTTGGAAGCATTTCTAGAACATAATAGGAACCCAGTAAATGCCGGAAGGTATAGTTATTGTTGTGATGGTTTTATTATTATTATTATTGATATTATAATAATTATTATAATTATTCATTATTTCCTTATAAAAATTACTTCTTATATATTTTTCATACTAGTTAGTGATCATTGCTAACAGTACCAGTTTATACTTAATTTTAGATGTGTTTAGGCTATGCCTTGTGCTTTTCTTTGCTATACAGGAAGGTCATGATGGCAGGATGTCTTATTCATTCTTCTTTGTACTCTGTCCAGTAAAGTGCCTTGCAGAAAGCAAGTTCTTTAAAATTGTTTGAGTTATTTCTTGCTTTCTGAAACAAACAGCCAGGGTATTTGATCTTATAAAAATCTGGCCCACATCAGAAGGGGACATGGGCAGATGGATTTTCCAAAATTGCAGAGGAAACTGGAATACAAGCATACTTAAAAAGTTAGTGGAAAAATAGAACTGGAAGATATTATGAATATTTTCATGAACTTTTTGAAGTACCCTCATATAACTTTGTACATTTACTCTGTTGCCAATGATGACAATATTTTAATACCATGATAATAAATTATTTCTTGAGCATTTGCTACAAATTAGTAAATCTCTGTTAAGCAACCTATTTTGTCATCACAATTGTAGAAGTTCAAAAAAAAGTTTTCCTCATTTTACGCACAAGGAAAGTGAAGTTTACAGTGCTGAATAACTTACCTTAGATCACTTAGCTAGTAAGTGCTGGGGATGGCATCAAATCTAGGTTTATCGGGGCATAAGCGTACTCGTAATCACTGCAGCTGTACCTATGTGTATGTATGCATACGCACATATATATATGTGCAGTTGTACGTAAGTGTATATATGCATACATGCATATCTTCCCTTATCTTCCACTGTTCCAGAAAGAATGACAATGAATTAGAATTTCGCAAGAGGCGAAAGGAAGCACAGAAATGAACATTTACTTGAGAAAGAAAATAAATTATATAAGGTTGCGTTTCACAGACCTACACACCCTTATTGGGGAGTTGGTAGGAGGGTTCTAGGGAAAGGCACACTTTGCTCAAAGCTATTTGCAGCTGGTGAAGAGCAGCAGAAACTACCAGAAGCTCCAGGAGGTATGGCCCTGCTCTCACCTGTCCTAGTCCATGCATCCAGACACTGGTCTGTGAGTACGTGTTCACCTCCATTCATTCTTGTGAAGCTGACAAAGGGACCGCAGTAATTCATAGTGGGGGTAGTCCACTTGTCCAAACTGAGCAAAATAGCAAGGCAGAAATTAAAAATAATTCTATGTATTCGTTATCTGTCACCACATAACAAATTACCCCCAAATTTAGCAGCTTAAAACAATACATAGTTATTATCTCACAGTTTCTGTGGGTCAGGACCCCAGGCATGGCTTAACTGAGGCTTCTGTTTCAGGGTCTCCCAGTCTGCACTCAAGGTGTCATCGCGGCTAGAGTCATCTCAAGGCTCAGTTGGGGAGGACACTACTTCCAAGCCTGTGGTTGTTGGCAGGAGTTCCTTGTGGCCCAGTAGATTGAGTACTTTGTTTCCTCACTGGCTTTTGGTTCCTTGCCATGTAGGCCTCTTCAGCATGGCAGCTGGCTTTATCAAAGTATGTAAGCCAAAAAGGAAATAGAGTCCAGTAGCAAGACGAAAGTTCCAGTCCTTTGTAACCTAACCACAGAAGAGACCTCTCATTGCTTTTGCCATACTCGTTTTATTAGAAGCAAGTGACCAGGTCTGGCCCACATTCCCAGGGACAGGCATGAATACTGGGAGGCAGGGATTATAGTCCCGATCTTCAGTCCTGCCTACTGCACTCTACAAGTTGAGTTTTGCGTTGTTGTTAGTGCCTCTTGGTGGGCTGCGCGGTGGCAGATGTACTTGCAGGCCTTGGCAAGATTTCTTGGGCTGAAGCCACAGCACTTGCTATTGATGGTTGTGTCTTCACCCTGCTCTTGTGCTCGAGTCCCTTCTGCGTCCTTCTTGTTTTTCCTCTTTCCGGGCTGAGAGAGGTATAGAATGCACCCATTTAAACAATATATGTATTTATGCATTTCTGCCTCATGATGGGAGATAAGCTTTCTTATTATAGGACTAAATCTTATGAAAAGAATAAAGAAACGTGTGGATTATGTTACCTAAATTCAAGTATTTGTTTTCATGCTGCTTTAGTGCAAGGGGCCCATGTTAATTGATGGCCCAAAGTTTCTTTTTAAAAAAAATTTGTCAAGTTTGGGTTTGAGTTTCAGAAACTGGCCAGAAACCCTGAACTTTTTTTAAAGCCATAAAGCTAGATAAGCCTTGATTATTTCAAAGTCCATGTAGAATATTCAGAGTACGTATAAGCTCTAGTATTTGTTGTTATTTGTTTGTGGGTTGTTCTTTTTTTCTCCCTTAAATAGGAAGCTAAAAAAGAATAGAAAAAAAAATCCCAATACACTATTTTACTGTTTTTATTTTTATTTTTTTATTTTTTTTATTTTTTTTTTCCTTTTTGTCTTTTTTCTTGTCCGGCAACGGATCGCGACCCTCAGTGTTGCGCCGGTACCGGACCGGGACCGGCAACGGGATCGCAACCCTCGGTGCTGCGCCCACACCTCGCTCAGCCAGTGAGCGGGAACCGGTCTGTATGTGGGATCCAAACCCTCGGCGGGAGCGCCACCGTGCTCTCAAGCGGCACACTGTAGCAGTGCGCCACCGGGCCGGCCCTATTTTACTGTTTTTAGAAAATATGATCATGATTAATTTTGAATGCTAAAGTGTAGTTTTCATGTCATAAAACCACCCTATTAAAATGTTTAATAAATGAAGTATCTTGTTTAGTAATAGCCTGATTTCCCCTATGAAATATCAAGCTCTTTTACTGAACTGGGGCTTTTTGCTTTTTCACATACCACCTTGTATAGAATCTGCACCACTTTAAACATTTCTTCCTTGAGTTTCATATGATGGGGTTTCTTTAGTCATTTACATTTTGAAAAAAGAAAGTGAAATATTCTTCAAGAAGCCAAAGTAATCCACGAGAATGTATGGTGTTTGTTCAGCTGGATATCTTATTTATTTGAAGTACTGAGAGAAATCTCTTCTGACTGCTCAAAAAAGGGGAGAATAAACAGTGAGAGTGTCCAAGTAATCCGAGCTAGAAAGTTCCTTTTTTTCAGAGAAAAGTTATAAAAATTATATTTGCCAGATCCAAAAAAAATACTGTATATCAACTACTGAGACCTGCATGTTTTCTTAGTATTCTCACTCTTTAAAAGAAAAAAAAAAAAACCCTGTAAAATCTGGGAACTTTATAATATTTTGGTATTTTAATATTCCTAGGCAGGTGAACACAGTAAGTCTGTTTTTTCTTCTTGGAACATAACATCTCTTGTTGTTTTCTGTGTGCAATGTGTCATTTGTCTCTTTGTTGATTTTTCAAAGCCAAAAAAAAAAAAAAAAAACAAATAATGAAATTAGCATGGCTGAAATCTCAACATTAACCCTGAGCAGAATTCCTATAAGGAAGGATCAAGATGATGTTTAAAAGAAAAAAAAAATACAACATATTTCAAATAATTAGATTCTGGAGTATACCCAATTAAGAAAATTACAATATAGTTTTCCTCTTTTTCTGTTTTTTGTAGTCCAAACATTAGGAAGGACATGGCATATTTTTTGTGGATGAAAAGTAGGGGAACCTACCATATTTCTTTATCCTTAATCTGGAAAGGTCTTTTCTGAGCTGCCATGTGATTTTTCCCTTAAACTTGAGCTTGTGTATTTCATCTTCCAGTATCACTTTGTCTCATTGCCAGGCGAAAGACTCTGTTGGGTTCATATGTGAACTTCGAATAGAGGCCTTTTTCATCCAAAGCCAAAATTTGAAAAAAAAAAGAAAAAATTGGAAATCAAACTCACCTTTGCCAAATCCACCTGATCATTGACGTGCCCCTGTGTTAGTCTGTAATGTGGAGATTTGAAACCTATCAGTGAATAAGTATATGTTCTACAGGACGAGAGGACAAGGACAACCAATAATATCAACAAAAACAACTTGCACTTATTAGGACTCACTTTGTGCCAAAGCCCTGATGTAAATAACTTTCGTGTGCCAAACTCATTTATTTCCCACAGTCCACTGCCAGCATCACAAGGTGGGCAGAGGCTGACGGCAGCATGTTTATCTCAGGTTGGTTGAAGGAGGGTGCAGTGTGATGTAGCAGAAAGGCCATGCTTTGAAGTCGGATGTAGCAGAAAGTCCATGCTTTAAAGTCAGAAAAAACAGACTCTAAATGAATCCCAGCCCTTCCTTCTGGTGACCCCATCGTTGTGAGAAAGTCACACTGCCTCTCCAGACTTCAGATTTTCTTTTTCTCTGTACAATGGAGAAAATAGTTCCCACATCTTTGGGTTGTTGGGGGATTAAGACACAACTCAAACCTATGGCTCATAGTAAACACTCAAGAAATGCTAGTTTTCTTTGTATCCTACAAATTAATGTGAACTTACTGAAATTTTACTGATTTTTAAGGACATACAGACATCTGTTGTCAAGAATATTATCTATTACATGACCTCAAAACATATGGAGCTATGCCAGTGCAGATGAGAAACCCCCTTTAACTCTGAATTCCAAGGGAACCCCCTGAGGAACTGCCATAATTCCTTCCATTTGATAATGAAATTGTAATGTGATGTATTGTTGGAGCTCATAGTTCAACATAGTTCAGCTCACAATGTATTGTTAGAACTCACAGCCCTTTTGCAAGCCGAGTAACACTTTGGGTTAGCATGTCAACTTCTTTCAGTTCTGAGTGACTCTAATACATTGTATTCACCTTGTTCTCTGTTTGTGCTTTCTTTAAGTCACCTTAGACACCTGTTTTGGAAGGTAAGATTTGAGTTTAATGAAGTGATGTAGGTTGAAGAATAAGCATACCCCACAGAATCTCTTAACAGGAGACCAAAAATAACTTTATCTTGCTCTGAACTCTTAGATATATTTCTTCCCAACAAAAGAGATAATGTAACACCGTTTGAAAAAAATGGATATTTTAATCAAAGCATTCTGTCTTCAGAATATTAGAAGCTTTTTTCAACTTTTTTCCTTCATATGATTCACATAATACCAGTTATTGATTACTATCAAGCAGTATGCCCACTGTCCAGATGGTAGATCTTTTCATCAGACATGCATGTATTTGTGTGTGTATGTGCACCTGGTGTGTGCATACATGTAATCACAATTGTGTGTGTCTATGCACATGGTGTGTGCATACATATAATCACAATTCTTCACAAACTAACAAATACATGTTTATTCCTTTTTTGGTCTTTCTCTTTCTATTTCTCTACGAGTCCCAATACATGTTTATTCCTTTTTTGGTCTTTCTCTTTCTATTTCTCTATTTGTCTTATGCCCTCTATTGTTTTCGAGTGAGCTATTTATATCTTAAAAATATTTTTGTGAAACATTTATTTCTTATTTAGTTCATTTAAGATGGTTTATAAAGACAACAGGAGTTAGCATCGGCAATGCAAGTGGATGCTTGTAGACAGTAAGTACTCAATAAATAGTTTGTTTAAGTTGTATCCTGCAGATAGATATGTGCACTTAGGAAACCTGCCTAGGGTAGGCAGAGATACAGCCAGCCAATTCAGCCCTGCTTTTTTGATCCTGAACATTTTTTTTTTTACTCTATGTTTATGAATAAAACATTTTAATCAGAGCTATATCAGCATTGATCAATTTTTTCTTGGAAGTACAGTACAGGGTGAATTCCATTAAGTCAATTAAATACTTTGATCCAGTTTTTCAACAATACAAAGACAGTTAAGCTCTTTCTTTTTTTATTTTATTGAAATCCTTTTCACCAAAACCCATTTTTTCCCATATATATTTCACAGTAAAGATTTCATTTATCTGTCTTCTGTACACACCAAACTTTACACTTCTTTCTATTGTGAGTTTTGTTTTGTGTCGATTATTTTCACCAAGTCTACACTTTTAGGGTGAGCAAATCTAAATTTCACCATGTGTAGCATTTGTGGTCACCAAACTTTTGTGATGGTTATTTCAACCAGAAATATGTTATTTATTTGATAAAAAAAATTCATTTTTTTGCTAATACCTAAGAAATTCCTCAGCTAGTCTGCTCCAATTTTCTACAGTTTCTCATTTATTCAGGATTGGTCTCTGAGATGTTGCTAATCTAACTCATTCCTAAACTTCCAATGCCTTGAATGACTTTGGAAGCCTTGCCTTCTCTATGCTGTGGCAGGGCAAATAGATAAGTGACAGACGGAGGTGTTTGATGTTGCTCTATAACAGTGTCTTTCAAACTTTTTTTTAACACTTCTGAAGTTCATAATGTTATAACCCAATATAGGTATACTTATGCACACTCGTGTGTGTATAATATGCACATATGTGTGTATGTGTCTGAAACAAAAATTTTATCAAATAATCCTCCTATAGTCAGTGTTCTTTACTGTTTTTTTCTTGGTTTGGATTTCATTTTCTAAAGAGCTTATCGTGACCCAGTTTCAACACTGTTGTTTTCACCACCAAATCTCTGCTCTAGAACTATTTTATCTGTTCCCACCTGATAAATGTTCCTTGACTGTCTCAGGTGTCAGCTGCTGACTTAAAGGTCAGCAAATGCAAAAACTAGCAATGTATTATCCTAGCCATATGGGGACTTACCTTGAAAGAGGCAGAAATGTAGATTGTTAAAGTGAAGTAAGAGAAATACCATTAGGACGTGGTACTTGTTCTATCTTGTGGGTAGATACAAGAGTAGTCAGATAAAGGTCCAGAATGTAGATGGCATCTTTTCTGAGACTTGCAGCCTATGTCGAAGGTAAACATGTGGACACAGGGTTTCCAGTCAAGATGGCAGAATAGACAGTCCCCAGTGTCACTCTCTCCCACAAATCAAACAATTTACAACTATAGAGAAAAGCAACAACAGCCAAGCTGGGGCCACTAGAGCTCAGGGGAAGAGGAGGAGAGACCTATGGAGTGCATGAAGGCAGGAAAAGCCACAATGAGAGAAAAAAAAAAACCTCTCTGACCATTTCATGCCTTGGTCACTTTAAGGCTAGAACTGCTGAGCGCACGGAGCAGGAGCTGGCAAAAGCCGCAGCTGTGCCCTTTTGTATGGAGTTGCTTGGAGACGGCAGGAGAGAAGAGGGCCTCAGTGGCCCCCAGGCCAGGAAAACCACTAATAGGGTTCCCCTGGACCCATATAGGAGTGAGGAGCCACAACAACTGAAAAAAAGGAGCCACTCAGAGGCCAGTGAGTCATCACAGGGGACCAGCACACAGCCTGTCCCACAGGAAGTGTTTGCAGCATGGGTGTGGAGGAGATGGGCTCACTGAGAGAACCCTGGGGCATAGCAGGGACGGCTGATCTACATCCCAGTCTGCGAAGGACCACTCAGAGGAAACTGATCGAGGATGTAGAATTGCATGAGGTGCAATTTGATGGGGTTCAGTTTGACGCAGGCCCAGATCAGAGTTTCTGCACAGTCCAGGTCCATCGGGTCTCTGGAGAGCTGGAAGAACCTATAAAGCCAGCCACTATAACCTGAGCTGCTCAAAAAGCCTTCTGTAGGGAAGCAGCAGCAAAGCAGCAACTTAGCTAAACCACAGAGCTCAAGTACTGGTCCCAACAGGAAGTTCCCCCACTTTAGAAGTAAGCAAAGGACAAAAAATTAGTTCTGGCTCAGACATACTGCCAGTGCCTCAGGCCTGCCCTGGGACGCGAGGTATGAAGCCAGGGATGGGATCCCCGTCCTACAACCAGGCACACCACCAGTGCCTTGGGGGCCACCTGGGGACCCAAGGCTTGGAGAAGGGGACCAGGTTCCCCTCCACAGCCAGGCACACCACCATCGACAAGGAGTATGCCAAAAACATCACCTCCATTTGGGTGGCCCACCACAGCCACCACAATAACCATGGCTGCTATGAAAGCGGCTAGATGCCACAACCACCATGCAGATGGTCCACCAGCCACTGGAGTGCATTGACACAGGAGACTCACCAGCAGAGACCGAAGAAAAAAGGATGTCTCTCTCCAGAAAGTCCATTCCAGAGCGACAGAAGAAGCATCTGCTCTATGATAATATTGGGGGACCTGAACTCAGCATTGGACAGATTTTCTAGGCAACAAATCATCAGAGTAACCATTACTCTTTCAGAAGGAGAGACGAAATCTAGGGTAATTAGAGGGGGATGGGGAGAGATTGGACAAAGGGCATAAAGAATAAATATAATTTTTAACAATAAAAAAAAAACAAAATAAAACGTGGACACAGAAAAGAGAGAATTTTAGGTAGACTTGGCAGCAATGGCACAGCCAGAACTAGGACTAGGGATAAAATTATTGGGTGCTAAAAAACTCAGTAATCAAGATAAACAATATTTTAATGTAGTATTTTTTTAAAAATCAAAATTAATGCAAAAAATCATGATAAATAAAATTTCAAATTATAAATCAAGACAGAATCGGTATTACAGCAAAAACTCAAGTAATGAACATGAATTTGTAATGATCCATGCCTCGAGGAGGTGAAATGATCCATGCCTTGAGGAGGTGAGGGTAAAATAAGGCTAACCAAGGTTCTTAAGCTAAGGATTTTGGACCTTAGGATTTTATGTTAAAATTGACAATTATGACAATAATGACAATGGTGATGATGGTGAGATTTCAAAAACTAACATTTATTAAGTAGTTGCTGTATACCAGGACCTGTGCTATGTACCTTGTCTTTTTCTCACATTGATTCTTTGAGAGTGCCAGTCTCTATTATTATCAAGGAAGCTTGGAGGGAATAAATAGCTTGTTTAAGGCCACGTAACTAAAGGCAGTGGAGTGGGATTCAAGCACTTTCCAATGGATGGAAGCACCCAAACTCTAAATCCCTACTACCCACAATCTCTATTAGCTCCAGGTTGTGTCTGGTCTTCAGAGAGATCATTTTTATCGCAGCAAGAAGGTGAGTTAGAAAGAAGACATTTTTAGCAGAGACCAGTAGAGAGTTTGGAAGAGTTGGCCAATTAGAAATGTTGTGAGTCTGTACAAAGATGGCATTGGGGGCCAGGAGGCATGAGAAATAATACTCCCAATGTTGCAGAAGTAGAAGTAGAAACTTTTGATGTGTAAACTGAATATGGAGATAAATGAGCTGAAATACATATGGAATATATAAACTTGTGGGTAAATTTGTTGATATGTACATATATGCATGTGTTCATAAACAAACAAAGGAAAATATCTGATATTTAAGTTTTATTTAGTGCTTAACAAAATATTTTTCTATCTTTTTTGTTTTTTTAGCAGTAGCATTAAATTCTTACCTTACGGATAACTGATAAAGCTGATATAGGACCATATTTTAACATAATTTAAAGTATTTTTCCTTCTGATAGGTATGTTGTTTATTTCTATAAATCATTATTAAAATTGTGACTCTGCAACATCTTCAAAACATCTTGATATATCTGTTTGTTTATGACACTTAATTACTGATATAAGACAGATTCTAGAAAGAGAACACAGAATATCCACATGTGTTACTTCCATAATATGTGTAAAAATTATCATGCCCACTTTTTTAAATAGCTGTGGCCTTTTGGTGAATACTAACATTAACAAACCGTGTTAACATGATTTAAAGTATGCAGTGAAATTTGCAATGCCATCTGATGACGGAACTATAAAATTAGCATAGGTGGCGTTGACTGATTGCCCTTATAAAGAGTTACTTTTGCATTGTTTGAACAGGGAAGATGCACTTCCCCTTTGGGCTTGCAGCATTTCTGAAAGCACTGCCTTAAATGATGCTACTGGAAGGATGGTTTATTTGATGTCGAAATGTCGTACAATATGTGCCCATCCTACAATTTTAATCTGCTGTGCACTTGAGGGAGTTGGCATATGTTCGGGCCGACTGGTAACGTTCTGTCTGATTGTGTGTGTGCTCGTGCACCCTTTCTGTTTGTTTTGTTACTGTTGTCCTCATTAATAGACCTTTGCAGGGGCCTTTCTCAGATCCCAGATGACAGCTCTTTCAGAAAAGGATTATCCAGGGGTGGCAAAAGCTCCCCTGCAGATATGCCATTTGACTACTTTGACTCAAACAGCAAAAAGCTTTTTCATTCATTCCGGACTTACTAGTTGTTCTCTTGGTTCTTTCAAAGTAATGACTAATTACAGGTCTTTGGATACAAAACTTCAATAAGCAAGTGTCACCTCCTGACTTACACATTTATCCTGAGCAAGTGGAGGTGAATTCCCCCAAAGTTGGTGGGTGGAAATACAAAAAGTCTTTTTTCTAGTTATATACATTTTTTATATTCACAATTTTCTATTCCCAAGTGCCAAACTTTCTTCTGAGAAATCTTAATAGCCATTCTTCTAAGACTGCCTTTATGACATTCATGGGGACCATAGTGGGCACATGTGAACATAACATGACTTTAGCAGCTTTCACTGGACTTAGGAACTTACCTAATTTTCCATGCTGGATTTCACATCCTTTTGTATCTAGATGAGAAAACTGAGGAATCCCCCAGAGATGAAGCTACATAACTTGGTCTCTCTGAACTTGGCCTATAGACTCTAAGTATTTATTCCACCCTTCTTTATTCTCTGCCAATTAATTGTTTATTTCATGGGCATAGCATTTATTGTCTTAAACATTTGTTTATTCTCTTATCTCACATTTCTAGCATAGGAAGTCATTTTAAATTATTGTTTAGCATATGAAAAACAAACTAATTTTTAGCATTAATACTAGGGAAGACAAAATGACAGTAACAAATATATGTGTCTGTTTATACTTATATATGTATACATACATATTCCTATGTATGTAAGCTCATACAAGTACTAGTGGGTGCCAATATGTGGCATTGTGTTTCATCTGTGTGTGGGCAGAAAGTAGAATTAGCTTGTACAAGTAAGGTGGGGCAGGTAGGCTTGTGATGGGATGATTAGTACATTTTATTGGGCCTGGGGCGGAAAAAAAAAAATCCTTCATTGCGAACAGTTTCCATTTCCCATGTCACCTTGGCGTTTAATTTACTTCATTTAACATGACTACTTGGAGTTTTCCTAGGTTAGTCGCTCCTATTAGTTATAACCTAGAGGGATTATATTAGTAAACTATTGGATTACAGTATCTGAATGGAGGCCAGAAGACTTTGGAAGAGTTGACCTGCAAGGGCCTTGCGTGTTGAGATGAACTGAGGCTTCCTTTAGTCTTCTCAGGTGGCCACAGATTGTTGTAACCTCAGAGATCATCTAGGTAAGGCCATCAGTTTGGAGATTAAGTAGCTGATACCTGAAATGTTAAGAGACTGTTTCAAGTTCACACTGAGAATGATGTAATGCCCCTTTCACCAGGCTAAGGGACCTTCACCTATTTCATGTTCTAACATGGCATCTCCAGTATTTTTAAAGAATGCCTTTTTTCTTGCTTCTGGCTATTTCAGAGTGGCCTACAAGTCAGGTGTGATTTTGTCTTTCATCATGAGAAGAACTTTCTCCTCTTCCTCCTCCCACCTTCTCTCCAATCATTGAGGTCATGTGTGTTAGCACATTTTCTTGCTTTTTCTCATATTTTCCTTAAACTCTGTACATATGAGTAGTTATGACGTATGGTTTAATTGTAATCTATCAGGCATCAATGGCTTTTTATGGGGCAAAGTTTACTTTCTGTACTTGTGTGTACCATTAAGAAAGACTGCTGATGTTTGCCAATGGATATTCTTGAAAATCATCTTTTAGTTCAAATGCTGTTAAGTATTTAATAATATTATTATTATAATAAATTGCTAAGTATTTAATAATAATATTATTACAGTAAATAAATACCAGTGATGTGTTTGCATTCCTATTCAGCCTGAAGACCTACTTGATATTGCAAAAGCAGGACTTGGTTTTAAAATCCAGAGAAATTATACATAATAGAATAATGAATGACTCTGTCCCTCAAACCCATTCGTCCATGTTAAGGCTCCGCTAAACTAATTTTGGAACATCCCAGAGCCATCTTTGATTAACTTACCCTTAGTTTGCCTGCTTTGTTAATTAATCCAAAAGTTAGCTGCATAGTGACTTGGGCATTTTTTTTTTGATGCCTATAGAGACATTCATTTTTCAGGTATAGAAATTACATTATTTTGAGTCTTTACCTCTCAGTTTCAGTAATTTCTGTCTGCCCGGAACAGTAAGCTGCAACTGTAATCAGGGTTAATAGTGAGGGTCTATCGTAGTATGTTTGGGGATAGGAGTGGGTGGTAGATTTTATAGTTTCCTAGGTAGATTTTCAGTGACACAAGATGTTTGTCTGCCCTGTACCCATACTTAGTTGACATTCACAGTTGAGAAAATACAAGAAAGCAAAAGAAAAAAAGATATTTTACTAGATAGAGAAATATCTCATTGCTTCTTCTTATGTAAATGTAAAGTAATTTTCTTGCAAAAAAGTATTAAACATATACTTTGGCTTTCTCTTCTTTCTCTGAATTGTCAAGTGTGGTTGCTGCCTTAACTTGCTCAGCTGGAAACGGCTGGCTTGCAGGACTGCAGGTTCATGCAGTGTGCCAAGAGTTAAACACAGGGCCTCAGGGTATGGTGATAACACAGAATATTCGTAAAGTCAGCTGCATGCTTCCCAGGAAGGTAACCCCGCGGCAGGCTGTGTTTCTCTAGTGTCCATAAAACCAGATCCACACAGCAGCTTGGTCTGGAGGTGCTGGGGGATTTTGCTGATGGTTTTAAAATCAGGAATAGTTTATTATTATTATTTTAGGATATTTTAGTGCACACTTTTACACATGATATTAAGCTACAGCATTTTCAGCAGGAATTAAACCAAGTTCATCATTTCCCTATAAGTCACTTTGCCGCCTTGACTTTGGTCTTTCTGTTACTTAGGACGTTCATTGTGACTTTTTGTATGAATTCTTTCTTACTTTGACATAGGGAGTTGGGATGAAGATGGGAGTCTACTTGCAGCAAAGTAGAAACGGAAACGTGTGCCACTCAAGTGTGGTGTCAGCTGGTAAACCGAGAAAGTAAAAGCTGCCCCATGAATTCTGAAGTTAGCCTTTGAGGTCTTCTGCTTGTCTTGAAGAAGCTGGTTTAGGATGAAAGCAAATTGTCATAAATATCATTTTCATACTTATCAATAGATTCTGGGTAACGAGCTTGTAAACATCCATCTAATGCACACTATTATCTTATAATAAGTCATATTCATTTCCATACCAGTATTTGAGCCGACTCTTAAGATTGGCCGACAGTATTAGACAGATTAAGTCATTCTTGGAATACAGCTATTCACAGAGAGTACACATGGTTTTCCATTGAAATTGTATTGAAAACTGCAACTGTGTTTTAGAATGATCCAGTCCATATTGTACTCATTTTAGTATCCTTTGGTTCATTTTCAGAGTTACACAGGCAGTACAGGATGGTAGAGAAGAATAATTTTTGAGTGCCAGGCAGTGGGCCAGGAATTTTTATATTTATCATTCCATTTACTTCCCACAGGTACCTATTGAGTTTTGAATTATTGCGCCCATTTTACAGAGGAGGAAATCAGGGCTCTGAGTGACTTGTCTTGGTCACACAGCTAGTAAGTAGAGGGGCCGAGCATCTGACTCAACTGGCTGTGCCCTTCCATTGGTCTGACTGTTTCTCTAAGCACATCCTCCCGGTGCACGCCAAGTCTTCTGCAGGCTCCATGCCTGACCCTAGGGCAGAGCATGCACGTGTGGGGCCGGTGTTATGAGTTGAGCATGATATTACAGCTGATGGAGATGGCTGGCTCCTCCATGATTTGGGAGCTTCGGTGGTCAGGAGTAGGTAGGGGGTGCAATGTAAGGATGGGTCCAGTCCTGCCTTTTGTGACATATGACTTGATGCCTGCAAGGAATCGAGGAATAGGCTGCCATTTCTGACATTCCTGACCGTCATGGGGCATATTGTGTCTTGTATGTTCCTTCGTTTTTTAAAATTTAGTAACCCATTTTTCAGTGTACTATTTCTACGCTCTTTTCTCTCTTTTCCTACCTGAATATTCATGCTTTGAGTGCACAGATTTCTGTGACCCTGGCAGAGAACAGAACGGAGATCAACACTGGACCAGCTGACCTTCAGCTGCTGTCTCTTTCTGTAGAACGTTGTCCTGAGCATTTGCAGTTTGTGAGAGAGAAAACTGGCACAGCCTATGGCCAGCTACATCTTTGCTTTTGATGAACTGAAGAGTAGACTGACCCCTTTTTAAACATGAGATGTGATATGTTCTGAGCCAGTCCAGGTGGCATAGTGAGGATGGAACCTACAAGGAGGACTGATCCTTGAGCAATTCTGGAGCACTTATTCCATAAATATTAAATAGAGACTTTATCTGAGCTGAGTTTTTAACTTGCTCTATTATGTGAAGAAACCACTCGCGTCTCACTGCAAGTTTGGAAGTGTTTCCCTTGGACAATGAGGCTGAGGAAATAGGGCTTCCAGATATTAATATGGATATGGGTGTTGCTGGTCTTGCCTACTAAATTCTCATGACAGACATAACCCACACCTCTGCCTGAGCTCCCTACTTTAATAGGCATCTGACACCATCTTGGTGGTTGTCCAACTGTCTGGCCATTGCTGTGTTGCCTTCATGGAAGATTGGTGCTACGACAGAGGGATAGAATTTCGTATTTGACTTTAACCTGGTTACAATGACACATGGGTACATAGTTCACTCTCCATGAAAGCTGACTTAAATGTTCACAAATACATCTTTAAGTCAGCGCCCACCTGCCCAATTCCAGTTTCTCTTGGATGACCTGTATTTGACACAGGCCCTCCTAGCATTCTGTGTCACTGTCTACTGCTCTTGCATCTCAACTTATCCAAACGAGGAGCTAATTAATAAGGCCAGAAAGAAAAAGAAAAAAAAAAAAAGAGGGAGTGTATTTGGAGAAGGTAGAGAATTCTGGATATGAGAAGCCCATCCAAACAAGCCACATGTGTGTGTAGGTGGGACTCCAGATCTCATTTTATGAAAGAGAAAATAAAAACAGGCCAAACAGGTCCCTTTGCAAGGATCTCCACATGAGTATGTCTAACCCAGCGATGGGTAAGGCAGCCAGGAGCAGCTGTTATTTCAGCGCAAAGCTGTTTTCAAAATCACAGCCATTCACAGTCCAAAAACCCTTACAGGCCATGCCTGAATGCCTTCAATGTGCCCATGTAAAAATACACTGCGAGTAGATTGGACATGCCCTATGAATTATACCTTATTTATTATCATTGAGCTCTCCCTTTTTCCGTCATGCTTTAGAATTATGGGCTGGAGCAGTTTTTAATACTCTATTTATTTTAGGGGAGGAAAATGTTTTTCTTTAACCACAACATTCATGCAATACCAACTGCTGGCAGTTTCCCCAGCATTTAAGGAAATATTGTTGTAAGACTTTTATGTTCTGTACTTCAATCAGCCAGAGCCAGCAGTATCCCAATAGAAGGACCCTCAACAGACCATTTTCAGCATTTTGCTACAATTAAACTCCTCTGGTTTTAGCCCTCAGGCAATTTAGTACCTTTTTACATATGCACATTATGAACTTTTGACCAGGGTCTAGCAGTCATATATTAGAGTGCTGCTCTTGAAAGCAGGCTTAACAAGTTCCTCTGAGTATTGCAGTTGGAGTCAGTTGTGGAAAAGGTAATTTAAGCAACTTGCAGTGAGGCCATTCAGAATCTCAGCGATGATCCTAAATATCTCTCTCTCTTGCTCGCTCTCCTTTTTTTTTCCTTGTTTCCTCTGGAAGCTGGTAGCAAGAGCTTTCAAAGTCTGTGATTGATCTTTTATTCAGTAGCTAACGAGGGCTGTGATTCTATTAGCGCGCTACAAGGCAAGAGAACAGTGATTTAATGAAGTGTCTAGTGAGCCGGCCATAGATTTATCCTGTTGTCGCTAATTTGCAGTGCCGTTGCGAGCATAAAGGAAACTGCACTCACACTGCTATTAAGCAGGTATTTCCTTAGTAAATTGTTGTAAGGTCAGGTACAGTTATCTGAGCAAAAGCAATGCCTTACCTCTTCAGTGTCTACAAATGACAGCCGCCGTGCTGAGCGCTCGCTGAAGTGGAACCGGGAGATCAGAGGTCCGTCTCCAAGTCGCCCTTAGCAGAGGCAGGAGCAGATGAACTGCCAAGTAGGAGTAATAGAGTCATAATTGGTGATTAGAACTGGAAAGGTGCAATAACATCTTAATACAAACTGGCGTATGTTACAGTTACTGTCAGTTGTTGTAAACTCGCCCTGCCGCCTGGACTGGTTGGTTTCCCTTGATTAGCTCTGAGAAACGAGGCAGCAGAAGCGGAGACAGCCATACCGGCAACATCCAAACCCTGGCTGCTTCCCGGGGTCTTGCCCTGTCCCTGCTGTTTTTCTTGGGCACCTGTGCTTTCCCCCTCTGAATGTGCCACGGTAACCTTTTCCTACAGCCCTGGGAGGACTGTGATTTCATAAATGTCCTCTGATCTCCCCTCTTTCCAGGCGCAGTGACATTTATGCACACTGGCTTTGAGGCTCGTTGAACTTTTGTTTTATTTGCCTTTGCAAAGGGGAGGTATTTGCCTCATGTCAAATCCATATCCCACTGCAATTCCATCTTCTCAGTAACAGATTTGGTCTTGCCGTGCCGGAAAGAAAACATGAAAGAAAATAAATACACAGCACTGAGGAATTATACCCTTGAGACTAGCTTTTTTTCCAAATGCATGGGGATATTTTAAGTGCAATGCTTGTTTGAGGCGCCCTTGCAGGTATGTGCAGGTGGTGTCCATCCGTGGTAAAAGCAAGTGGAGAAATTCTTATACAAAGTTTAATGAAATGCCAGGCTGGCTAAATGGACAATCCTTGAAAACCAAGGTGTCCAACTGCAAATTTATACAGTCTGGAGACATTTCCATGCTTTACATCATAATTGTTCTTTAAATTCATAGAAGAGGCCAGACATTGGCCAGACTTGCTGAGCAGCTGTCATTACTGATACATTCGTAACTGGTCATTTGTATTGTTTTCAGAAGGATAAGGCTTGTCAGGATGCCTAGGAGAGAACAATGAGACAAGATAATGAGATAATATGCACAGATGCATCTTACTAATCTGGCACATAGTAGGTTCTCAGTGCTTTTTTTTTTTTTTTTTTTTTTTTTTTTATTCTGAGGCTGTTGGATGTGATGGCCAAAGCTTTTGTCTTCTGGGTCTCACCCTGATCCAGAAAGTTTGGGTAATTCTGTTGATTACTTCAACCCAGGGCTGATGTGTGTTACATTAGGTAAAGTTTATGATCAACCAAAGAGTTTATAGGAGTGTTTTATAATGGAGCCCTGTTTGCAAATGATCATCTGGTGGTTTAAAAAGATGAGTCAAAGTTTCTGATTTTCTAGAATGGACTTTTGGGCCTCAGGACAGCCATGTTCAATTTGTAATGCCATTTCATCAAGGGGGTCTCCCTTCCATGGAACAAAAACCTTACCTTGTTGTTCCTAGAGATCAGGACCTAGGATACCCAGGCAATGATCTGTGGTAGAGTGGATGAAGCTGATCAGAGCACAGCCATGTCCATGGAAGCTGGGCAGGGCATGGGCAAGGCTCTGATTGCTGTGGCTCAGATGTGTGGTGTAAGGAATGCTGAGACAGAAGGTGCCTTGCTTAATTAACATTGTGGCCAAGGGACACCCTGGCATGTGTCATACTAAAGAGAACTGAGGGGAAAGATGGAAGGAAGGAAAGAAGGGAGGGAGGGAGATAGAGGAGAGAAAGAGCAAGTGAGAAGGAAAGAGGGAAAGAGGGAGAGAGATGGAGGGAGGAAAGGCAGAGGAGGCCACAAGTCCTGCTTGCTGTTTCCTGCAGTCCATGCAAAGCACCAGGTCTAGGTGGCTGAATAGGAATAATCATGAGTGACGAGAATTTACTGAGTGCTTACTATGTGCCGTATCTGGTTTAATCTTAATCCCTGTTTTCTAGGTGATAAAGCTGCAGTTTAGAGGCTGTGTCAGAAGCGAGGCAGAACTTGAACCCAGATCTGTCAGTCCAGAAGCTTTGCCTCATTTCTCAGTGCCCCCAGTTCTTCCCGGGGAGGCCTCATGTTTCACTCCTCTAAGGTTCCCTGCTGTGAATTGAATTCTGTCTCCCAAGTTCTATGTATTAGAGGCTTGATCCCCACTGTGATTGTTAAGAGGGTGGGAAATCCTATTATAATTGAAAGGTGGGGCCTTGAAGAGGTGATTAAGTTAATGGTTTGATGGTGGTCGTTGGAGGGATTTAGAAGGAGAGCACATGAGGAATTCTCTCTCTCTCTGCTCTGCCAATTTCTGCCATGTGAGACCGCTGTGTTGCTATAAAGCCACTACCAAAGAAGACCCTTACCAGAGGTGTTCTTCGGACTTTGGACTTCCCAGCCTCTGAAACTGTAAACAATAGATTTCCTTTTCTTTATAAATCACCCAGGTTCAGGTATTTATGTTATAAGCAACAGAAACAGACCAACACAGTCCCCATTCAGTCCCCTTGTTGGAGAAATGCACATTGCAACCCTCCAGTCTGATCTGGGGACACATTGTCATACCCTTATTGAGAAAAATCAGAGAAAGGAGAAATAGAATTATAAAAATCCCCATTTCTAAAGTGGATGAATTATCCATGTTGGACATCATACTGTTTTAGACCCACAAACCACTCAGCCTACTGTGTTATTTCTGACAGTGGGCCTGAGGAAGGATTTGTTAAAGAATTGTCTTTTATCCCATGACCCCAAGCTCAAAAGTTGGAGCAATATCCCTGCCTAATGTGTCTTTTTACTAATAACCCACATGGACCTATAATCTCTTAATTTAACATGCTTCCCAGGAATGTGTTTCTATTTTCCACCTACACAGCCCGTTTTGGTAATAAGCTCCCTATATAAACGCCCCTTGGTATGTAAATTAGCATACTCCCTTTTATTTACTTTGGTAAAATAAATAATACCCATTATCAGAGGGTACTAGTAGTGTAATCAATTTGTATTTTTGAAGTATTCTGTTTCATGAATTTTTTTCTTTCTGAAGAACTGATCTTTAGAATCAGAGTTGTGTTCAGATGGACTTTATTTTTAAATTAAAAGAGTCTAGCACACTAGACATAAGAGGTCACATATTGTATGATTCCATTTATATAAATTTCTAGAACAGGCAAATCCATAGAGACAGAAAGCAGATTAGTGATCGCCATGGGCTAGAGGAAAGGGGTGGTAGGGAATGACTATCAATGGGTACAGGGTTTCCTATGGGGATGATAAAAATGTTTTGGAACTAGATAGAGGTGATGGTTGCACAACACTGTGAATGTACTAAATGCCACTGAATTGTACACTTTAAAATGGTTAATGTTATGTGAATTTTACAATGAAAATAAAAGAGGCTAACGTTAACACAAGGAACGATGTTTTGACACATGGGGCATATTAACCTGTTCTTTTTAAAAATTTTCTTCCATCTGTACTAAACAATCCCACCATTATAGCATGGGCAGGAAATGATTGGGCTGAGTGTAATGCCCAGGTAAACAGATTTCAGAGAGGGAACCCATCCCTGCCCTGTGTGGTGTTATGCACAGAGACATGTGCTTACCTTATCAGGTCTTGACCATGCTATTGATTAGGTATGTGTTTGCCTTTGTTATTAATAATGTATACCTTGAAAAATCTATGTGCATTATAGTCTTTGATCTTGTCATGAATTTCAAAGCCAAAGATTCAATTTTCTTTTTTTTTTTTAGTTTTCCAAGAGGTAGACTAGAAATAATTTTAAAACTTTTCTCTCCCTCTTTCTAGTGGAGGACTTCTTGCTGACCTTCATCCATGTGAATGAGATATGTATGTGTGTGTATGTGTGTGACATACACACACACACACACACACACACATATATATATATGCATATGCGGGCACCTCAAAAAGTTCACGAAAAAGTGGAATTAAAAGATAATATGACTATTTCCTTTTTCATTGAACTTTTTGAAGATCCCTTGTACATAACACATACATATACATATATAAACGCATATTTACTTATATGTACACACATACATATGTACATACATATTTTAAGGAGAGAATTATAAAACACATTCAATACAAGTTTACTGTATTCTAGAAGTGAGGAATATCTGAACACAAGGCTCACTCATCTAGTAGATTAAAACAGAAATTAAAGACTTTACACTAAGGCAGGATCAAAGGCTCTCTTTTCATTGTTCTTTTATTGTTTATCGACTTCAAAAAGACTTTTTAGTTTAAACTGACTTTAATGTCTCTTGAATGCTCTTTTGTAAAATGACTTTGAAAACTCAGGGATAATGTCTTCATTAAGTGGAGAAAAATCTTGGGAAAAATACAACTGTAACTTGGCTTTCATTAGAATAGAAAGAGATAAAGCTTTGCTTAATTAATGTCTGTTTTCCCTCTGTTCAGAATTATAAGGAAAAAGGGGACTGAAATTAGTGCTGATAAGAGCTTGCAATAGATATTATAGCACTGGAACTTTTTTCTCCCTTTCTTAGAATTTAGAAGAACATACTTCATACAACTCTATGAACATGTTGGAATATCCTAGGTGCTCTGTCTTTCTGGATATAAAATGACGCCAAACCCAGTGATAATAATCACCCTAGCTTCTTTCCACCCATTTATCTTTATTTTCTTTTTGTTTGTTTCTCACACCTGTTTAGAAATTGACATTTCTTCAGCATTGGGATGGGGGGGGGGTTCTATTGGTATGTTTTCCTTTCTACTTAAAAAAACTCTCCCTGAGAGAGTTTTTCTTGGACACAAGTTAAAACTCACCTCTTTCAGAGAATCTGTTCTTATGCCCCCTGGAAATGTCCCAGGCCTCTGGGTGCCCAGGGATGGATCTTCATTCTTCCTTGGCTTTCTACCTGTTTTTTGTTCAGCTTCTCTTGTCTAGAAAGCTGATCCATTTCTTAAGCTTAGGAATACTTAGGGAAGTGGTTCTAGGCTGCCCTTTTGCCCCCCCCCCCCCTCCCAACTTCATAGGGAGCTAAACACTGGACTCTTGAAACCACCATGAGGCTCCACTGCTGCTGTCTGGCTGGTCATCTGGCTTTCTTATTTGGCACCCATATATTTGCAATAGCAAAAGGGAGACTTGTGCCTAGGAGCACTACCCATCAGAGTTCAAACTGAGTTCCTGCATCCTTTTGCTTCCAACATCCCATGGTATGCAGTTCCAAGAGAGGCCATCTCATGGTGCATTCTTGGCCCTTTTAAAAAAGATTCCAAACCTCCCTTATTTTTAGCTTGCTAGAGGAAGCACCTGTGGTAGGTGGAAAAAACACAGGGACTTAGGATAATAAAGATCCGGGTATAAATCTTATGTCTGCTGTATACTTACTAGCTCATGGACCTAGGATAGGTTGCTGAACCTGTCTGAGCCTCAGTTTCCTTATCTTTCAAGTGAGATAATAGTGCTTCAGAGAATTGTGGTTGGATCAAATGAGGTAGAGTGGGTGGTTGCAGTAACAATTTGTATTCTGATTTTAGCAATAATCTGCCAAGTAATTATGCATTACAGCAGATCTACTGTGGCTCTTTCTTTTTAGGTAGGTAACATTTGAAAAAGTCTTCCCTTTTTACCTGTCCCTCTCCCTCCACCCACACAAAGTATATTCAAGAGTGAAACTTTCAATATTACGATGTCTTACACCTAATAGTTTTGAATGACTTGACTTGGCTGTCTTTATTGTGTCTCTTAATAGATAGATGTATGGATAGATTGATGTCGTTTTAACACCTGTACAGTCTTTCTGGACTTATTCTTTTTCAAATGTTCAAATGTCATCTAGTCATAGATTTCAGAGGCAGATGTAAATACTTTGGGTTTTAAGTGGCACAGAGTCGCTGCGGGTTTGTTACGTAAACCCTTGGAGATATTTACACCCTCTCCTGAAAAGGGTAATTGAGCCTCCAAACCACCCACCAAGATTCTTGCCTGTAAAATATTTAAGGACCTGTACTATAAAGACATTTCCCTTATGCAATTTGTTTTCCATCTAGGAGCAGGAGAACAAGGAAAATATAGCTCGGTGTCACTTATAAAAACCAAACTCAAGCTACAAAATGCATCTCCTCATAATAGCACTTGGAGAAGGGCTGAAGGCAAACAAAAAGTGAGCAGAAAAGGGACCAGTCTTCTGCAATTGAGAGGACAGGCTCCACAATGCAGCATAATGATGGTGTTATAAATCACCCGTTCATACAAAGCTAGACTTTCCCTGGTAGCGTATCATGGAGTGTGCAGAAGGGCTTTTTGACAAAAGGAGGTCTGGTTAAGAGATGTGAAAAACCAAATTTTAAAAGCATATCAGGCTTCTAAGACATCTCTGAATACCTCACAGACAGTGGGGAAGCTAAGGATTCAGCTTATACCACAGACAACCAGGCTGGTCGTATGCGCCTGTGTTTTTCTCTCTGTTTTTGCAGAACAGTCATCAGGCATGTTTTCTCTAAGAAGACCATCCTTCCCAAGGTGAGCCACAGAACCAGGTGAACTGGTGCGGATGACACCTAGAGATGCTCCTTTGGTTGACTGCTAAACAGATCTAAAACAAACCTGTGTGTAACCTGGGATTAGCTCCAATAAGATGTGAATGAAGTTCTCAGGGATTCTGAGACGTCTAAGTTTTAGACTGTTGTGTTATTAAAGGTAATGAATGCTAGCTGCTATAGCAAATAAGCCCAGACATGTACAGTGGCTCAAACATGGTAAATGTTTATTTCTTGCTTATGTAAGGTCCAAAGTGACTGTCTCGGATTTGCAGGTGGCTTTCTTCCAAATTTTGACTCAGGGACTCAGGCTCTCTCTATCTTGTGCCTCAGCCATTTTTCACACATGGCTTGCAGAGCTGTCTTGCTTGTCTGCATGAAGCTGGTAGAAGAGGCAAGAACATGGGTGAACACGTGTGGGTGCATTTTAAGGACCAGGCCTGGGAATGCCTGTGCACTGCAGGAGGCTAGTTCTGTGCCCAGGGAGAAGTGGGGCACAGCAAGTCTCTGTCCTAGCTGGTGTACTGTGGTTTATGTGTTTCTTTGAAATCACTTTAGGTTCAGTTACTTTTTTTTCCCTTTTGCCCAAGTTCTTCATGTGCTTGACTCTGGAGATAGCCAGAGATAATTAATCATGTTTCTTGTCCTCCACTACCTCAGCCTTGTGGGCAGCAAGACCCCACTCTCATTATCTGCTGTGCTGGGTGCCATTGCCTACCTTCCACTGTAAAGGCTGAAAAATGTGATCCTGTGCTCACCTTTACAGCCTTCCTAGCAACCGAAGATGGCCACATGACAGGTTGTAGCCAACAAGGAAAAGCAGAAATCTACGGCAGGCCTTCCTGGAAACCTTTTGCTTTCCTGTTGAAAAGGCAAGGCATTGCTGGTGTTTTCACCCTGCTCTCCTCCCACGCTGGATGCAGATTTGATGTCTCCAACTGCAGCAGTCTTCTTGCATTCACAACCCAACAAACAAGAGGAAAAAGTTAAAGGAATGGCAGGGAGAGTGGCCCTCATGTTGTAGAAGCAGTGACCAGGGTCAGCAGATGCATGACAGTCAGGCATGGTTTTTTTCTCCAAGGTCTGCTTTCCCTCCCTCCTGCCAATTCGTGAACCACTAATAAACATATTGATGCAAATATGGAATACAGATTTGAAAGGGATCTGGATAACCCTCAAGGATAAGGATTCTTTGGGAATGCAGTGGTCATCCCTCTCCCCATGTGTTTGGTTGAGTGCTTGTGAATGTTTGCATATAATAAGTTTTGCTTCAATGAGAAACACTCCAATGC
This sequence comes from Galeopterus variegatus, assembly GCF_000696425.1. Taxonomy (NCBI): domain Eukaryota; kingdom Metazoa; phylum Chordata; class Mammalia; order Dermoptera; family Cynocephalidae; genus Galeopterus; species Galeopterus variegatus. Next base: position 405,816 of record NW_007726606.1, read on the forward strand.
AATCTTTCTAAGAAGTTACCAGTTTTAACACAGGAGGACTTTTTTCTTTACCGTGTGGATTTTTCTCACCTGTAGATTTGTCGTGGTGATTTGGGATGTGATGATCTAGGAACTTTTCATCATGCATGAAATCTCTGAAGTGATATTTGAACTTCTTGCCTTTCCTATTATTATTACCCCTTTTCCTCTGTGACTTTGTACTGGGACACATTTATGTTATGGTGATTGTCTCATGGTATTTAAAAATCTTTATTTGAGCCACATTGATTAGAAGATAAAAAATATATAAGCACTAGTCCCTGAACATCATTTGGCCAGAACTAGGCTAGAATTTCTATCACTCTTAATCAAAATAATAATAATAATGATGATGATGATGATGATGATGATGATGATTTTCTATGCCAAGGAATAGTGTAAATGTCCTCATGAGGTACATGTATAAACATTAAATAAACTTTTAAAGCACTTTAATGCATCACTTTGCAATTTTTTTCAATTCACCAGAACTATTCCAGATAACAGTTATCAGTTTTTGATTCTACCCATACGTACTTCAAATAGTACAAAGATGCTTCTTTGGACATGTTACATAAGTCAATCTTTTCACTTTATTCAGTAGAGCCATTTCTTTGATTATTCCAATTAGGTATTATGATGCCAATTTGCACACGTTTTTCTTTGGAGCCTATGCTTGCAGTGGTCAGAAGTTTGATGAAAAATCAAGGTTGAAAGAGGAAAAAGTAACACTGTTAACATCCGTGCCTGTATATATTTCAAATTAAAATGCCAACGACGGAGAAGCTCCAATGCAAAAGGCTGGCTGCATATCATGTTCACATAACCCGTGCATTAACAATGGAATTGCTAAGCAGCACCTGAGGGAATGTGGCCAACCTCATAGTTCATAAGCCATTGGGTCTCCAGTACAGGATATTCCCAAACTATCAATTCTGTAAGGCTTTGTCCCTTTTTTAAATAATGGAAAATTTGGGGGCCTTGATAATTGTTTCTGAAGGGAAAAGTTCAGAAAGATTAGAATATAAATTTCTGTCAGTACAAACTTATCTTGCTGTTCTGTAGAGCACACAAAATTTGGAATGTGTGTGCCATCAAGTTTTGCTACACTGAAGAAAAATATGCCATTTTGTCATCAGAACATCAGCAGAGTAAATCCCAAATCCAAGGGGATTACTGGTCTATGTCCTTCCTGGCCATTCTATGGTGTAGCACAGGAGAAAGCAAACTATATGGTTCTCCAGCCAAATCCAGCCTCTTCCTGCTTTTCTGCAGGCTGTGACTTCAGTATTCATTTTATATTTTTAAACTTTTGAAAAATATTAAAAGAAAAATAATATTTCATGATGCATGAAAACTACAGAAAATTTAAATTTGAGTGTCCTTAAATGAAGTTTTATTGGAACACAGCCTTGCTCATTCATTTATATATTGTCTTTGTCTGCTGTAGCATTACAATGTCAGGGTTGAGTAGGTGTAACAGATAAGGTATGGCATGCAAAGCTGAAAATATTTACTAACTGCCTCTTTACAGAAAAATTTGCCAACACCCGATTTAGTAGATGTATCTACCTGTGAACAGAGGTGATTAAGGGGAGATTTTTTTCCCCTCCCTTCCCATTGAAATGTGGACTATGTGCTTATGCTGATATGGATCTCACGGTCATTGTTGTGAAAATAGAATAATTTAATCAGGCCCATTCACCTTAGGTCTGGTTGGGGGTGGTGTGGCACATTCTTTGTAAATAAGTTGTGTGTGGATGGAGTTAGTGCGCATGTGCCGTGCAGTAAACTTGGCTGGGGAGTGCCTCAGGCATCCACCCCCGAGCGGACATGCTCTCCAACCTACGGCTTCCAAGGACCTGTTTGCTGGTTACCTAGCTCATAGACCTGTGTGTGAGGGATCTGGTGACCCAGCCTGGCATGTGAGGAATCTGGTGACCCAGCCTAGCATGTGAAGGTTTTGTGACACAGTCTGTGAATGGGCCTGAGGGGTCTGTGAGCTCCAGATCCAGCTCTAGCCCAACAATTGGCCCAGTCGGCAAGATTATGGGCAGGTAAAAGAGCGTAACAGTCACTTTTTTGTAATTCTTCAAATCCCGTCTTTGACTTTCCCAGCCTGCCCCCTATTTACTCTTCAGTCTTTGCAGCATAAACAGTAAGGTGTTAAATGAGGATAGTGCAACCAACCGGTGGTCCTTTGCAGGACAGAAAGAGTCACCTCTAAGATTACTGAGCCATTAGGAGGGCTAGCATTCCACGTCCTTATAACATGCACGTTGCTATTCCTGTTCTCTGTAGTTACAGTATTAATTTAGGGATGATGACAGGAAAGTGGTCTCTCTTTATCTGTTAATTTCTTGGAGGAAGTTCTGTTCAGAATGAATAGTCTGGAAATGTGTAATAAAGTTACCTATCAAGACCACTTTTACAGAGAGATTTCAATGTGATAATAAGAATAAAAGAAAATGAAGTGACATTGAGGGCGTCTTCTTTTATAGCAGCTCTTGGTCTTGACTGTTAAGCACACTGTAAAATGACTTCTATACATTTATGGATTGAAATGGTTCTGCTGAATTTTTAAGTGTTAACATTGTTCAAATTTCCATTACTAACACCTCTCACGTTGTTATGAAATAGTCTCATATTTGACATTTTGATCATACTAACCTGGGACATTTTATACTAAAGCTCTCTTTTCATGTGGTAGGAAGGCTCTGCTTATTCTGATTTTAGCAGTTTTCCATGGGAAGCCAATACATTATGTTTGCACATCTTACCCCATGCATTCTCTAAATTGATCATCATAGAAGATATTTTGTAGAGATAGAGAAAGCTTAAATGTTTTGTTCATCAGGTTGGCCTCGGTGAGAAAGAAGGATTTTTTTTTCCTTCAACTTCTTTCCTTTTCATATTTGCTTGTTTGCTTTTCCTTAAAGCTACTATTGTTCTCATACAGTCCATAAACTGTACCTTATTTTTTTTTACAACAGCTTTATTGAGGTATCATTCACGTGCCACACAATTCATCCATTTAAAGTGTACAATTCAATGGCTTTTAGTATATTCACAGAGTTGTGCAACCAGTACCACAATCAATTTTACAGCATTTTTATTACCCCCAAAAGAAAGCCTATACCCAATGATTGCACCTCCCAATCCTGAACCCTGCCTGTTCCCCAGCCCCTGGCAACCAGTAATCTACTTTCTGTGTCTGTGGATTTGCATATTCTGGACATTTCATATAAATAGGATCATACAATATTTGTTCCATTCTGACTGGCTTCTTTCGCTTAGCATAATGTTTTCAAGGTATCATACCTGATTCTTCAGTCCTTTGCTTGTTACTTCTTTCTTATAAATACCAAATTAAAAAAAAAAACCTAATAAATATGTGCACAGAAATATTTAACTTATTTAGGCATGCCAGCTCTATCGCATCCATCTTTGCAGCCACCACAGCAACTAGCAGTGCTAAACCATATTTTAGGCGTTTTACACGTGCTTGTCAGGTACAAGAATGCGTGACTGATAATGCTAATGCTAGGTACTTGGTCCTTAAAATCTCCTACAGTACAGCTGAAGGCACTTCTGAAAGAAAAGCTGGCTCTTTAATAGGATATGTCCGGGGGTGTGCTTTAGAAATCATAATGTGGACACCATCGATTTCTCAGAAGTTAGATGCTGCTGCTGCTGCTGCTGCTGCGTCTTCATCTTCTCCAGGTGTTTAGAGAGCAGGGACTTCCTTGTGCTGTTTTGGGCTCTCATTGGTTACCCAGGTTGGCTCTATCAGCAACTTCTTAAAATATTACTGTTGCTGAAATAGGAGCTTTTGGTAGATGGATAAATTGAGGTTTGTAAATATTTTGCTTATTTCTTCCCAGAGTTTTGCGGAAGAGAATAAGGTGTTGCTTTGTTTTAAGTTAGACCTTCATGAAGTTTAGGCTTGTTTTAACAAGGCTGATATTGGTTGAAGATAACCTGAGCCATGACTTTCATCTTGATGGATGCGAAGTGCTCACTCCACCTTTTAAGTATAACCCAGAAAAAGAGTTATTAAAGAACGGTTCTGTAATTAATGCATTATGGGAATGAGAGGGGTTCCAATTTGGACCTACCTGGGGCTTCCTTTGCTTCATCCCTCCCCTTCTTGTTGCTTCTGTAAGGTGATGATTTCTCAGTTTGCCAGAAATGGCCCGTGGAAGCCTGTATAGTGTTCTAATTGTTATCAAATCCAGGCAAATCCTGTCTGTGAGACAGGAGGTGAACTTACTGGATAGAAGGGGAGCATCGCCTTTCATTTTCATTTCAAGACCTCTCCTCCATTATCACAGAGGATGGAAAGTCTGCTAAATTATGTGCTAGCTAATTGCTTCCTCAGTTGAAGACCTAAATGAGTTTTAAAGTGAAATGCATATCTCCAAGGGCTAAGTAGCCAACACACAATAGGCAATTGAGATAGGAAAGACTAATTTAGAAAAAGTTGTTCTGTCCTCCCCCCTTTCCTTCCTCCTTTCAATTCCTTCTTTTTCTCCTTTCATTTAACCATTTTAAATACGATGGGGTTGTGTCTGTGAGCTTTTGCTGGTGATTAAATTAATTATTTATACGTTTAACACAGTCTTGAATTACTAGGTGATCATCTTAGGCACTCAAAAGTATAAGAGCCCTTGAAAGCAACATCCAAACATAGATATTCCATAGCACGTCTTACAATCTAAATATTGCTTTTAGTGTAATCGAAGCAGCAAGAGTAGTCACAGCAGTTGATGGACTATTTTTCAAATTGATTTCAAAAATGTATTTAAGGGGATGATCTTCTAGTCTAGATTACCTATTGATTTTTAATATGAAAAGCTCATTATGTAAGCAGTAACTGCATATAAAAACCTAGCAAACCTTTGCATAAATCCTTTAATTGAATTTCCAGAGCCTGTGGTTCTACTTTTTTTTAATTAAATCTATTTCTTTTTTTAAGTGTTACTGTGTAATTTGCATGCTGTGAAGAGGCCCTGTCCCAGATAAAGTGCCATTGATCCTTATTAAACCTCACCTCTGGGCTTGCTTAAAACTAACTGGAAAAATTAAAGTGTTCATGCCGCAATGCACTTATAGCTTGTGTGATAGGATTATGGAAAAAATAATAAAACTAATTTCCAGGAGAGAATTTATAATGTGAGATTTTATTTTTTCTTCAATTTGATAATTAATAGTTAGCTTGTGTGATAGGATTATGGAAAAAATAATAAAACTAATTTCCAGGAGAGAATTTATAACGTGAGATTTTATTTTTTCTTCAATTTGATAATTAATAGCGAAATCATATCATATATATAAATCATATTTTAGCCTATAAACTGAAATGGCAATTAGGAAAGATAATATATACTTGATGTAAAACCATCATGTTACGTGCAGATAATCTTTTGACACTTTAATTTTTTAATTGTAGAAGGAAAGGATTATGAATTCAAGTCAAACACATTAAATGGTGGGATTCATTTGAGAAATCTGATTCTTTTACTATGTGCTATATTAGTATGTTTTTAATATCAGTGTGAGGAAGTATAAAAGATATGGAAAAAGATATTCTGGTTTTATTCGTGCTAAAATGTATGTATTAGAATTACCAGGGGAAAGAAAAATATAAAAGCTGCAATAGGTTTTTCTATTTTTTAATACCTAACATTTGTTATTTTAAAAGCAATAAAATCCCCTAAAGAAATATTCATAATCAATAAGAACACAAAATATGGAATATATTAACTGAGTTATAAAAATGTTTGTAGTATAGCACAAAATGAAAAACACAGCAAGTTATGTATGGTTTAAAGTGTAATCAATTTTGAGGTTGTATACAAGGATATAAATGATAAACACAAGTAGTAGCATTTTTAGTAAAGGCTGTTACAAAATACTGTATTTATGGCCTATTCCATTCTTTTTATAGCTCATTAATGTAGAAAACAAACACAGTGTATCCATCTCCTCAGACAGCTTAAAATTCCCTTAAATGATATTTTTAAATGGAAATACTGAGCTCATTTGATCTGTTTCTTCTTTAAGCACGTGTTAGATTGAATGGGCATATACACCACACCAGGGTACTTTTTCAGACTCTGGAAAGAAAAAGTGATGATAATGACGTATTTATTGCCTTCCCTCCACAAAACAGGGCCAAATCTAACACTTTGACAAATGGCTTGGCAGCATCCCCCTCCTCTCACAAGGTTCTACCCTCACACCCCCGGCCCCCTCCCCTCCCCAAGGAGAGCCTTCCCACCTTTGGAAGCTGCATTAATTCTCCAGGGCCACAAGGGGGCTGTTGAATTACTGGTTCACTGCACTGACTGGCAGGAGAGAGTTTTAATGCTGGTTCCAAAGGTGTTAATTTCCTGCGGTACCTATGAATATGCATACAGTGTGTGCTCAGCAATCTAGCAGTTCAAACTAGACAGCTGCTTCTGGTCATGAGGTTTTTTTGTTTTTTTGTTTCTTTCTCTCCCCTTCCCTTGGACAAGCCCTTTCTGAGAAGGCTGAATCTGTAATGTAATTTCATTAACTTATTTCCAGTATTTAATTTGGTTTTGATGTTTCTATCATGGTCCCTTTTCTCTTTTTGTTACTTGCCTATTATGATCAACAGGACATATTTCCACATATTTAGGAGTCACAAACTTGCATATCCAGCCTTCCTAAAATTTAAGTAGGATTTAGCAATGCTCTATTTGTTCTCCATAATGTAGGAGTATTTGGAAAAGAAAAAAAAAATCTTGATAAGCAGGGTAAAGTATTTTCATTATTTCCTTTCTCTTTATTGGGATTAGCACTCTCCCACTGCATAGCTTCATCCATCCATCCATCCATCCATCCATCCATCCATCCATCCATCCATCCATGCATCCAATATGTATTGAATACCTACTCTGTCAGGCACTACTTCAGACAATAAAGATATGAATATGAATTTAAATGTCATTGCCTTCCAAGATCTCATTATCTACTGGGGAAGACCGAGACATACGCAAATGATTTTAACAGGTAGAAGCAAAGACCTAATTCAGCCTGGGAGAAGGTTGGATTTGGAGAAGGCTTTCATTATAATGTTGAAATAATTTTACTTATGACCGTAGTTTATTTAGACTTTGTAATTTACAAAGTAATATTGTTGGAAGTAAATACCATGATACTGAATGCTATGAATGTTATGGTTGTAGAATGAAGTCTCTTTGTGGCATGACAGTAGAAAAGAACATACTTTACATAGTGAAAATGGTGATAAGACACATCTCACTCCCTAGAATAGACTGGCATTGGTCTTGTTGCTTCTTGAGAGTCACGTGACCAGACATGGGGGTCCATCTGCAGAATGTGGGCTGTCATGTGCAAGTTGGGGCCAGGGGCCAGGGCACCAAATAAAGTGGCAGTATCTGGCCTGGGAGACTGGATCTGGTCAGAGACAGGATTCACAGAGTTCCCCAAGACTTAAGACCCAAACCAGGAATGAAAGCCAACCTGAGCTTGACACAAATTAGAGGCCTCCAGTGATGCTGATCCAATGGTGTTGCCTTGTTCACTAACCCCTGCTGGAACTGGGCACCCAGTGACAATGACAATGGAACATCTAAGAGGTAAAAGAACTGGGGGGCTAATGGTGACTATTCTCTTGGCTACAGAGCCCAGAAACTTAGCTGGCCCAGTCTCACCCAAACATTACCTTCCTTGAGGCAAATAAAAGAGGTTGCAGAATTGAGATCGATCCTATGGAGTATCAGAAATAGTGAACCTTCTGGAGCTTCACTGTCCAATACGGTAGTCACTAGCCATATGTGACTATTTACATGTAAATTAATTAAAATTAAAAATTCAGTTGTTCAGACACACTAGCCACATTTCAAGTGTTCACTAGCCATATGTGGTTAGTGCCTACCATATTGTGTAGTGCTGATAAAGAACATTTCTACCATAGCAGAACACTCTGTTGGATAGCTGTGCTCTAAAGCAGAAGTCCCCAAAATGTGGAGAATGATCTATTGGAGTTCCAAAAGAAAGCAATATAACTTCGACTTATTCATTAAACTCTTTCACTTATTATTAAATATCTGAACACATTTATTGGGTGACCGGTACTATTTTAAGAGCTTTGCATGTATTTACACATATCTTTTCAAATATCCTATAAGTAGTACCATTATTATTCATATTTTTCAGACGAGGAAACAGATGCACTGACTAAGGAGGTGGCAGAGTTGGGATTCCAGCTCAGAAGGTCTGTCTCCAGGGTTCTGTACTCTCAATCGCTGTGTATTGGCTCTCAATTAAAAAACATTATTCTTTAGAAATATCACACAGATGCATTGACGCGGGTACCCTGCCTGACCTCGAGATGGCCAAGAGCTGTGTATGACATGCAAGTCCTTCCGAAATCAGGCTGGATATTTCCCCAGGCAGAGGGTCCGTGGCGGGAGCCTCTACTCCTTGTGGACTTTAGCTTTTGAAAATGCATTGTAGTTTTGCATGTGTGCTCAGTTAAATGGATTGAGACATCAGATTATCTGGTTTGAACTAAAGCGGCCCTCACAAAATAAACAAAAGGCTTAAAAAGATTTCTGCAAAGAGACCAGCGTTTGAAGATAGTTCTTAGAATGCAAACACAAGCAAGCAGTAAGAAAATGGCAGGATTGGCACTTTAGCTGCTCCTAATATGAGCCCTTTATCTGGTACAAGGTAAACACTAAGACAGCTTGATCAGATCTTAGAAGTCCATTAAAAAAACAAAAATCTAGATTAGCAAAGAGAGGTGTGAGATTGCATGCACTGTTTTTAAAGATGAACATCACTCTAACCCTATATCATGCCTGGACGATAGTAGCCAATAGAATTGATCCAAGTTTATAATTTGTAAATAAATAAGTAGACATTTATTGAGGTATGCCTTTAATTTTTCTAACTGATGAAAACGCACAATTAAAAGCAGTCTGGAGCCTATAGGGTTTTAAAAAGAGTATATGGCTTCTGCCTATCCTGGTTTTCATGTTTATTTGGGGTCCTACTCTGTTTGCCCTCTGTCTCCTGAAAGGATGTCCTTTCAATAGATTTGAAAATTCTGAAATAAAAGGTTTTGTAAGAAAAAAAAAAGTCATTGATTGAAACAAAGAGTCATGGCATAGAGATTGAACTTTTGATGGGAACTTTGCTGGATGTGTCTTTGTTTAACATTAGCCCTGGTAGAGCTGCTCCCAGCCTCCATCCCTGAATTTAAAGGTATTTAATTTTTTTCCAAATACATTCTGACATTAGCACATGAATACATTGGGCCTAGTTGATGGAATTCTGAAAAACTGCAAAGATAGAGGGTTTTCCCAGCATTCTCACCATATTTGCCTGAACTTTTTCGAGAATGTCATGTCTTTTGCTGAGGGCCAGGGAAGTGTGTGTGTGTGTGTGTGTGTGTGTGTGTGTGTGTGTGTGCTGTGAAGGTGATAAGAGAGGTGTGTTTGTGAAAACAGCAGACATAACACATGTTTTTGAGCTTTTTCTATCCATCTTCTTGGGGCTGGAGCTTTAAAATAAAATATAATTTCTGTGCAGAAAGGGAACCCTTCCGTGCCCCCCAATTTTTTAACATTCTCTTATCCCTGGTTAATGCTGAGCTACGAATCATCTGCATTTCTGATATGTTTTGCTTTCATATGCTATTCAGGGGCTTGTAAAAAATATATTTCTATAGAGTAAGTTAGAAAGTGCTACTATCCTCAGACCTATTCTGAGAATAAGTGGAATAGGTAGATATTGTATATCTGTTTGGATGAAATGGTAGATCAGAAAGCTCTGTATCTTTTTACATCACAGTTTCATAACCCCCATTAGTGAGTAAAACAAGGGTTGAGGGAGGTTACTTGTTTTTTTCTTGATGTCAGATAGCACCACAAATTTTTAAAAAATTAACCAACATTTATTGGCTACTTACTGGGCCCTGTGCTAAGTGCTTTATACATGATTTCTAGTTTCCTGTCCTGTGAAGTGCCTACTGTTATCACCCTCATTTTCAGGGTGAGGAAACCGAGGCTCAGAGAGGTTAAGTCATTAGCTGGGTGTTACAGCTGGTAAATGGCAGAGCACTCGCAGGCAGTAAAACTGTTTCCCAGGACCGTGTTGTATGAGAGTCGATGGTTTGACACGGAATGTCTGTTTCATTTTTCTTTGGAAGGACCTGTCTTATTCATCTGTTTTGCTGTATCTAGCAAGAGTGCCAGGCACAGAAAAGACACATGGTGTGATCTATTCAAAGAAAGACATGAAAAGGAAAAATTCATAGCTGTTCCTGGAAGTGGGTTGGAGGTGGGGATCTAGGTTTGCAGAGACTGAACCTTATGCATACTATGAGCCGGCTTTAAGAAAAGGAGTAAAACATTCAGTGCAGAATCTTGGAAGTGGCTCCTGAACTTGAGGGGCCCCTTCAACTAACATTCATTAACTTCTAGATTGTGCCAAATTTTGCAAAACCAAGTTGAAGATGCTTCTCTCAACACCAGTGAGTGTGTTTGATTCTTTCATTTTCTGAGGTTTTTTTTTTTTTTCATGCACTCAAATGTGTGAGTTACTTTGACCTTTTTTACTTGATGTTGAAGGTCATTTGAAAAATACTATGTATTTACTCTGTGAAATGGATTTACCCTCAAGAAAGTTGCACGTCACCTTCTATGAGAGGGACCAACTATTAGGGAGGTGTGCCTCTGCTTCCAGTGCAGTCCTCCAGCTCCCAAAGCATTCTCTGACACAGAGCACTTTTTAAATGCTTTCCTTTCTGCGTGCATCTGGGTAGATTTTTTTTTTTTTTTGGTAGTTTCTTAATGGTCTTTAGCAAAGGAAGTAAGTGACACTGATCAGTGAAGGCGGACAGTAAGATTTATAATGTATTTGTGCTAGCTGATTGCCAACAGAACTGGCCTTTCCCAGCGGTGCTGTACGCAGACTTGGAAAATCAATAAGGATTAACCTTTGACCCCCTTCACATACTTATACTATGGGCTGCATCGCTTACCAATATTTCATCTGTTTCACTTAGCTGCTGTTACTTACTCAATAATGTGTGGCCAATCTCACAAGGTACTAATTAATTTTTTAAAATGCAGCATCACTTGAAGCTGTGATAAAATATCACACCTTTGAAAATCAAGACCCTTTTGGTTTATTTATTAAGCTCACATTAATTAGCCTTAATTAAATAAATTAATTAAAAAATAGGAAGGGACAGCACTGCTATGCATGGTTTTTGCTTTGCTTACAAAAACCCCCTTGTGGTTAACAGTGGGGGGGACCGCTGTGGCTGTAACAGAACAGGTGTCCCCTGTTGTGTCTGTTGGAAGATGGGCCCCTTTCAGGAAAATTGCTGATCTTACTTTTACACTTTTTTTCCTGTTAAAGGGACATTCAGAGATAAATAGATAAACATGGTATCTTGCAATGAAATAAGCCCACTGTATCATTATTTAAGGAATCAAAAGTAACTTAATGCATGGTGTTTTTGCAAATGTATGCAACGGTTTGTATAAACATGTATTTGTGTGAGCTGCTCTTTATTATTACAGCATAGTATGGAAAAGGAACAAAATTTGCAGGAATAGGCTTTTTTAAAACCTTTCTCTTTAAGCTTTAGCATATATTAAAGTAATGTATTTGTCTTAAACACTGAAATTGTTGTAGATTTTCTTCATCGAGGACCCTTTTGTTCTTAGAAATTGTTTTTTCTTTTGCAAGTATGCCTATTCCCCAGAGTTTACTTACAGTTTGCTATTGATCTTGCAGCTGGTATTTGAATTGGTCGATGTACTCTGTAACTTGTTTAAGATACCCTACCTGAGCTATTAGTTTAAATAATGTATTCATAAATTGATTAATCATTACAGTAAGACTTATTAGCTGCATTTATATCTGTGTGTTATCCACAATTGACTTGTAGTCTAATAATCACGTACACTTAAGCAGAAGTTGGGTTTTACATTACAATTTAATAATTATCAAGGTGCAAAACAATAGCATTTGTGTGTAGAAGTTGAGTGGATGCAAGTCTTCAGACAGAGGTTGCGATTGCTAAGCAAAATGCTACTTTTACTTTTCCTAAGTAAGACAGACAATTCTCCCCCAAAGAATGAAATATAGGAAGTGGACCAAATTCTGTTGGGTGTGAAGAAGTGATTGAGTTTGCCAGAGCTGTTCTGCAGTCAGGGTTCTGTAAGATGCATGCGTGCAGAGACAGGAGAGTCAGAAGGAAAAGGGCCTTTGTCTTCGTGTCTCTCACAGCTATGTAATGGTGGGCGGGCTTTCCACTGGGTTTGCAGGGTGTCCCGACACCTCAAAGCTTGTGCACCTGCTAAGACCCTCACTTGTGCTGTACCCTCCAGTGAGGCCAACAAACAGTGCAGACATGAGAAGCAGCAG
>NW_007726606.1:418841-420300 GCF_000696425.1 Galeopterus variegatus
GTCTCTCACAGCTATGTAATGGTGGGCGGGCTTTCCACTGGGTTTGCAGGGTGTCCCGACACCTCAAAGCTTGTGCACCTGCTAAGACCCTCACTTGTGCTGTACCCTCCAGTGAGGCCAACAAACAGTACAGACATGAGAAGCAGCAGCTGAGAGAGGCCCCTGGAACCAAGTGTGCCCCATAAAACACCCTGGGACGGCTGGTGGAACACCTTCATGTGGACTCCTGGCCCGAAAGGAAACAATTCAGCTGCATACAGGGCTTCACACTACATGCACTTAAAAAAAAATTAATAAGCTTTATTTTTAGGGCAATTTTAAGTTCACAGCAAAATTGGGTAGAAAGTATAGAGAGTTCTCTGTTTCTACACACACAGTTTCCCCCAGCAACATTCACTTTTAATCAAACTACTACATTTTACTTAAAAACAATCTTTTGGGTGGCGGGTATTAAATGATGGCTTTGCATTGGGCCTGCCTCGCTGGGTTATTTCTCACTCCCTGAATAGCCCTGTTTTGGGTTTTCTTTAGGGGTGAGGGTCTGTCTGCCTCCCTCCACCTCAACCTCCATATTAGCCAGACCCCTTTCTTCCTCCCATTTGGTTGGAAAGTCATCTTGCCTTGCCGCATGATTTTTCTACTTCATAAATCCCCCTTTCAAACGTTATCTAACAACCTGCTAAATTAACATCTACTGTGTTCTTTTGGCAGTGGGGCGGGGCCTGTCTCGCAGCGGGCATTCGTTCAGCTCTGTGCAGGAAGAGCGCTGCCCGCCGTGTAAAGGACATCTGCTCACAAGTGAGCAATTGTGCTTCTGATCCCGGGCAGCACCTTTGCCTGGATGCCAGCTCCAGATGAAAGAACAGATTGCCACGGAATCGCTTTTCCAAGGGTCCCTGTCCCCAGCATGGGGCTTCATCCATTATTGAGAGCAAACCTACTTTCCACTGCCACTCCTCGATGCACTTGTTTTGCCACACTTATTCAGAATGTCAGCATGGATCACTTTTCTGCAAAGGCATAAAGGGCCAGCCAGGAAGCTTGAGCAGATAAATTATTCACAGTGTATAATTACTCTCGTACAGATTTATTAAACTCCTCGATTACCTAGGAGCCCATGTAGCTGCTGAAAAGAGTTTGCTAAACTTTGGATAATAGACATTTTGTTCAACGACAAAATCTCATTGTGAATGCTGTTATTAGCATATATGTGATGTCTATGTGCGGTGTTTGCAGTGGTGTGCTGGTAACTGTTTCACAACCGGCTGTCTTGGTAGGAGATAGGGGACAAACCCTGTTTAGGAGTGTCTGCTGATTACTGTGGTGGGTGCAAACAGTCACACCATGGCTGATTTCAGGCTGCCAACATGAGGTCACTGAACTCAAAGTTGGAAAGAAATGTACAGCCCCACAGCATTTCATGTACGTAGTAATTCCACTGTACAGATACGGCAGATGA
>NW_007726606.1:421488-422427 GCF_000696425.1 Galeopterus variegatus
TTTTTTTTTTTTTCATCTTGAACATGTTGATATAGACAGGTGCTAGGTTTCCCTGAATGACTAAAGCAAGAATTTGGTTATTTTCCTCCCTGAAAAAACAGATGCTTCAGCAGAGTTAAGCCTCTGGGAACTGTTTCTCCAACTCCACATCCTATCTACTAATACGAACTAATGAGATCTATTAAGGAGCAGCCTGCACGTTTGAAGAGAGTCACTTATTAATGTACCATCTTTGAATGGTGTTATAATGTCAGGGCCATCATATGCTGAAGTTTTGGAAAACTCAAAGGCATGGCTCACCTGTTATCTATTTAGGACTTATCGCAGATGCTTTTTCTAGTCCAGGGTGCTCACCTTCGGCAATGTTGACTTTAGGAACTGTGTCATGCCTTGTGATGGGGCTCTGTCCCGTGCATTATAGGATGTTTAGCAGCAACCCTGGCCTCTATCTACCATCTATCTACTGGTATCTGGGCCGGCCCGTGGCTCACTCGGGAGAGTGCGGTGCTGATATCTACTGGTATCTATTAGATACCAGTAGCAACCCCTCTTCCCAAGTAGGGATTATCAAAAATGTTTCCAGATGTTAGCAAGTGTCCTCTGGGGGGCAAAATTGCCCCTGGGTGAGATCCAGTGTTCTAGAGCCACCACTGGTAACCACTTGAAGCGTACAGGAAAGGAACAATAGAGATTGCCTCATTGTACTTAGTTAGCCCTCCTTCCCTCTGGCTTCCAGGAACCACCAACCTCCCAACACTAGAGTTGGGAGTAAAGCACCTTATGTCACCAAACCAATTTATGCCCTGGGAACCTGGATAGGAGGGAGAAAAGCAGTATTGCTACCCGAGGATCACTATCCACATCCCCCAAGTTCCTGAGGAGGCTTAGAGATGCTCAGAAACAGGTTCTCTAGAGTAGGTAGAGCTGGGCTTTTTCTCT
>NW_007726606.1:422843-424479 GCF_000696425.1 Galeopterus variegatus
TATGGGAGATGGATGTTTATTCAGAGGAAGCTCTTTATCTCAGTACCATTGAAGTTGGCATAGTCTTAGCACTTAGCGCAGAGGTGAATTTCAGCATTGCTCTGTGAATGCTCCAGGTTCTCTACCACCAGCAAAGCAGGTCTTAAAGGGCACCTGCTGGAATAGTATTATTTATAACCTGCACAATGGTACACCCAAGCCCTTTTTTCAGGCCCAAGAGGGATGAAATTGAGCTCCTCCTGAATTTTCCTCTGCAAATGTGAGGCTTTCTGACTTTTCAGCTTGGTCTGCCATTGTGACTCAAAGCATGATCAGACGGATCCTTCACTGGTCCTCCCTTGCACGTGGGTCCTCAGGAGGCTGATCTGAGGGCATTGGAGCTGCAGTGGTGGGCAATGTTGGCATTCTGTGCTCATCCAGCATTATCTAAGACAGGAGAGGTAGTGGAAGGAGGCCGGCTCAGAGTCAGGCAGACCTGGAATGTTCTTTGTAGGCCTCTGTTCCTACTGTGAGACCTGGGCAGTTGACTTCACCTCTCTCAGTCTTAGTTTCCTTACCTGTCACAGGGGCATGATGATATCTCCATTGCAGAGCAGTGGGATGATTAAATTAAATAACAAACAGGAAGCATCTTTCCCAGCTCTGTTCAGAATAGGCCTTCAGTAAGCCACATCTGTTATCACTGTTCTTTCAGTCTTATTGCCATTTAAGGACATTCTCTCAGATAATGGCACTAGACTCTGCCTTGTCCCCTCCTGCCTGTAGCACATAAAACTGCCCAGTCCCTTCAGAGTGTCTAAATTCTACAGTGAGCAGGGCCCTTTCAGAAACAGTTCAGGAGATCAATAGTTATCTGCTTACCTTTCTGGCCGAGATGAGATTTTATGCTTGTTACTAGAAGATCAATAGTGAAAGCAGATTCTGTTAAGTTTTCCGTAGGAGTCATTAATCTCCCTGAGCCTCAGTTTCCCTGTTTGTGAAGTGAGTCTAAGCAGGATGATAATGAAGACTTAGGTCAAGTGAGGTTGGCAGGCAGACACCCACTGCCAGCTGCAACCTAAGAACGTGTTGTTTCCATACCCCGGGTCAGTGGAGGTCATTCAACTTGGAATAATGAACTGTCACATCGAGGATATTTTCTCTCTTCTTGGCCAAATATCCAAGTGGAAGCTCTCCTTCTGTGAACCTGCTGACATACATTTCAGTATCTACAAAATGCCATTTGAGAGAAAACAGTAGGGACATTTATGATCTCTTTTCTTCTTCTAACTACTTTTTCAGTGAGACTTAAATTTTCATTTCACCCTTCAAAGGTGTCAAATATGTATGTATGTGTGTTACATGCATTTCACATGTTTGAGCATTTAAACTGAATTTGGACATAACTGATATTTCCAGGAAGTTCTAACTCTGTTTCTTTGTGATATTATAGTCTCGCTCTCCAGGGTAAAAGGACAGAAATGACCATGGATCGAGGGCCTGAGCTGGGATGTAATGATGGGAAGGCCATTCTGGAGTCTCTGGGATGGTCAAATGGGAGGTTGGAAATCCTCATAACATGTTGTCTGAAATCTGGCACCACAGTTGTGGCTGGGGACACTTGTCACTAAAGCGGCTGATAACCAAAGTGTGTATC
>NW_007726606.1:425378-427991 GCF_000696425.1 Galeopterus variegatus
GCACCACAGTTGTGGCTGGGGACACTTGTCACTAAAGCGGCTGATAACCAAAGTGTGTATCGTTGATGGGGATAACAGTTGTGGGAAGAGGAGGGGCTGACAGATAGTCTGATGATTTTAATGTTTATATTCCACTGGGGTAAGCTCTAACAAAGACCCATCATTTCCCAGATAACCAATTCTTTTAAAAGAACATCTGTTGAAACTGGCAATTTACATTCTTCTTAAAATACAGAGCGACATAATTAACCCTCTGGGGAGACTAATATTAGTTTATTAGAGACAATTTCTAGTTCTATTTATTTTTACACTAAACGATTTGTTCAGATTGGAAAAAAAAATTTTTTTTGGTTGTGGTGTGGGTTGGCTTTTGTTTTGGGTTTACTTTCCTTATTAAGGACATACAAGGTCAAAGCCAGGTGATAATATATGGTTCTGATGATCATCAACCGTGAACCAGTACGTGCATGTTGAAAATGCCTGACACTGTCTGACATTTGAATAACTCAGCATTATACTAACTTTCAGGTGTAATCAGTCTACTTGAAAGTGACCTCAGCTGTTACTAGTGTATGTGTGCATGCATCTGTGTGCTTACCTTTTAAGCTTCATCCATTGCTCTGGTCTCCTTTGGAACTCATAGTTGGTGGAATTCTCTTATGCTCATGGCTGTAGTTTCTGTAAATTTATTTGCACTCTCTACACACAGTCAGGAACACTCAGTTGTTTTCAACATCAGGCTAATTTCAGATTTCTGGCACATTGTGGGACAGAGGAGAAAGAAAACAGGTCATTTGACAAGGCACAGAGGCCAAATGAAATAAATGACCCTCTAATTGTCTACAGTCCTTCTTTGAATTGGAAAGCACTCACTTGTATGTCCAGCTATTTTACCCTCACTTCTCTATCCTGCAGCAAACTCAGTAGACCTTTTTTTCTACATGACGGCTCTGCAACCATGGGGAGAGTCCCTTACCAAGTAACCCCCGCTCCTCTTCTCCAAGCTAAACAGTCCATTTCTCAGCCTATGAAATGGCTCACAGAACCTTCCCTCTATCACCATGTGCTCTGCTGCAAAACAGGACTCATTACCACGAGCTCATAAAGTAAAACTAGCCATGAGCTCATACCGAAGAGGTGTCCTGGGCAACTGGGCTTGGCTCACAAGTCCCTGTACTGGCCTCCAGTGACTGCGCCAGCCTCCTTTTCTTCCACTTCTCCCCCTTGCCCAACTTTATGCTTCGGCCAGACTGAACTGAGCTGCCAGGCTGAGGCATCTGTGCTAGCTGTGCCCTGTCCCTGAGGCTGCCCCTCCTGCCCTTGATCACGCATCTCTTGACAGACTGCTCTCCATACTTCACAGTCCACTCCTGGCATCATACCTTCTAGGATGCATACTCACCTGACAATTGACCACCACTTCACTTGTTCTGCCCTGACACCATGGATGCTTCTGCATCGTGACTGTCCAGTTACACAGTCATCTTTCCCATCGGATGATACGCCCCTTGTGGAAAGGACCGTGTTTTATTCCATTTCTGACCCTGGTCTAACACCTAATAGGTGCTCCATGAAGAGTTGTTGAATTGAATTCTCTCCCTTCCTGCCTGCTGATGTCTATTTAAGATCAAATGGTGCTCGGCGTCTTGTTTTCAATGAAGTGGAAGAGGGTGCATTGCAGGCATGTGGGAGTGATTACAAAATCCAATCAAACTGGGAATCACTGACTCACACCTGGAGTTTCTGTATTGCTAGCTGGAAGATGGAAGCTGAATTTGAAACCCCAGGAGAAAATCTGAACATATAAAGCTATTCTGAAAAGCAGTCATTTGGGGAGTTGGGGGCAGGGGGCAACAGATGCCTCTGGAGACCCAGGAGTCACCTGCACATACTGCGTACCTTTCCGTTCCATTCCTCTCATACCTACTTTCTTCAAGGTTCTGCAGCCCAAGGCGCTGTTGATGAACATCTCCACCTGGCTTTCTCCCTGGTGCTGAAATGTTTTAAGCATGACAGGTGATACTTAATACTCTAAATGTACAAAGGGAGTGGGGGCCGGGGGAGGGTGACTTTGGGGTTATTCTCTAGATTTCTGAGACTTGGCGTTCTCAGATTCCTGGCCCGACTGCTTTCACATTATAGTTGCATGAGCACCCGGAAGGTAAGTGGCACTATGGTCTAAGTGGCATTTTCACACAGAGGGAAGCAGATGGTTCCATTAGGTGACAATGCAGGTACAGCTTATAGGGGTGAGAGAGAAGGCCTGAGCCATAGGCCCGTGGAGTTGGATGAGGCACTCAGTCTGAAGGTGTGTGTGTGTGTGTGTGTGTGTTGGTGCATTTGTGTGTGTGTGTGTGTGTGTGTTCAAATCGAGTAATTTATTTTTGTTTTCTATTCACTAGTCATTGGGCAAGTTGACCCATGACATAGTCCACTGGAGGGACTACTTCGGTGACTCTAGAAATGAAGCCCTATAACTTCTCCTATAACTTCCTAGCATCACTTTTCTCTTCTATATAACATATATATCTATATGTTGGAATTAAACATATCTGATATCCAATCCACATCGGAGCACTTGCTCTTCTAAATTTAGGACCCTGGTAGTTGTCA
>NW_007726606.1:428227-431619 GCF_000696425.1 Galeopterus variegatus
GGTGAGAGAGAAGGCCTGAGCCATAGGCCCGTGGAGTTGGATGAGGCACTCAGTCTGAAGGTGTGTGTGTGTGTGTGTGTGTTGGTGCATTTGTGTGTGTGTGTGTGTGTGTGTTCAAATCGAGTAATTTATTTTTGTTTTCTATTCACTAGTCATTGGGCAAGTTGACCCATGACATAGTCCACTGGAGGAACTACTTCGGTGACTCTAGAAATGAAGCCCATTCCTATAACTTCCTAGCATCACTTTTCTCATCTATATAACATATATATCTATATGTTGGAATTAAACATATCTGATATCCAATCCACATCGGAGCACTTGCTCTTCTAAATTTAGGACCCTGGTAGTTGTCAAGAGACAGTGACCTTGGGGACCAGATCCAGGGTCTGCCACTAGGAGGTATGCACAGAATCTGTGTTTCCCTTTCTTCCCAAAGAAGGATGCATTTATTTTGAAATTTTCTTTATATATTGGCTTAGAGAAATTTTACAATGATGCTTATGTGCCCTGAATAATTTGCAATGACTTACAGTTATAATTCAGGGAGTAATTGGTTCTGAGAGAATATGTATCATTATATCAAAATGTTTTTTGCACCATCTGTAGCCTTTTGACAAATCACCAAGAGCCTCATGCCTGATACACTGAATGCTTGTGTGCCTGAGTACCCACCGTGTACACATCCACGTCCCAAGTCCTTGGCCAATGACAGACATCACTAATCAATCAGAATCATGCTCAGCATACTCCAAGTAGTCGTTACTGATCATATGCTGTCATTGTGAGAGACATTCTTTATTTACCATTCTGGGTAAGTGACATTTTGATGAAAACAGTGCAGTCCTTCTTACAGAGGACAGACTGGCGCCCAGGACAGTGGACACACCTTTGTAAATTTTATTCCCAATGATGTGCTGCTGTTGGAACTTGACTTTCCTCCTGGGAGAAGACTAGAAAACTTTAAGCCAGTTACCTTAAGGAATTATATATGTTTTCTACTTCCATTGTCTGCCTAGACCTGACCCTCACTCTTCAACCATAAGCTGGAGCCACATAAGAAAATGTCCTCTGTTAAGAATCTGTATATTAAGACAGGTGGCTAGCATTCTGGTCCAGAAGCTTCGCTAGAAAGAAAGGATTCACTGTAAGATCTATTTCAATGGCAAGCTTACCAGTTCATTGAGATATGGTTTGATTTATGCATACCAAGTTTCAGGAACATATCTATCTCATCAAGTTTGGTCCACTTGTGTAGGAAATTAATGTATGTGTTTCTGGTTCCCTTTTATAGCAGAGAAGAGCAATTTCATTTGGTGATTCTAGGTTCCTACAGTATCAGTCGAGTTATTTGTAAAATATCTTTGGGCTGTTTAAGTAGAATCACTCCTTTTACAAGTTCTTATTAATAACATAACAAAAACAAAAATGACAATAATAAATATAGCTAATATATAGCATTTGCCATGTATTTATATGTATATAAGTACATAATACTTATATTACACACACACACACAAGCACATAGAAGATATGTAACCAGGCTGAGAGCATACAGCTGGAATGGTTGTCTGACCCTCTAAAGTTCATGTTCTTATCCACTGCATGATGTATGATTATGCTAAATTTTCTCTCCCTTTGGGTAGGTTAATGGTAACACTTCTTTACTAAGAAGGGGAAGGTATAGTAATGATGGGAAGGTAACAAAGTCGGGAACCAGAGGCTTAGAGGAGGCTTAAATCTCAAAGCAGTGTCTTTCCTTTTGCATTTTGGATGGGTTAATAAATAAACATGATACAAACACAGAGCAATAAGCAAACAAAAGAAAATAAAAACAGCAGCAAAAAAAGTTTATGCCTTTTGAAAAATTTGTTGTCAGACACCACTCCAAAGACCTTTCTGAGGCAAAGTTCCAGAATCTTCTATATGGGCCTCATGCACGTACGTTGATTGGAAATAACTCATCTCCTGGGTTTTCATAGTCCTCCTTAATGGACTGTCCATCAGTCACTTTTTGAGGAGAAGAAACTAAAGCCTTGGCCATTGGTCCTTGCATCAGCACATCGAGCTTTTTGTCAATTAGCCCCTCCCCCATCTCTATGATATGGCCTTTCCTGTAATTACAGTCACAATCCTATAGCCAGAGGAAGGCCTGTCAATTGAGTGAGAGGCTGATGTCCGTCTCACAGTGACAGCCCTTTCCCAGGGTTTTAGGCCTGTCCTTAGAGAGGCTCGTTATTACCTCCTCAGTACTTTGCTGCAACCCAGCTCACCACCGTCAGATGAGCTGAGCTGTCTCGTTCCGTGGCTGAACCCAGCAGGTCAGCCCTTCGGACATGATGTACTGCAAAGTGGAGATGCTTCATTGATTTATATTTTTTTAAATTAAAAATCATTATTTAATATTCATCTGTGTGCTCATAGGAAGAGATATAGAAAGATGTGGAGCAGACTGTTGGTTGGGTTTCACCCCCAGGAAGTGGGTTTAGGTAGGAAGTTGTAGAAAAACGGTGATGATTTACTCTGGACCAATCTGTACTTTTTTTTTTTTTTTTTTTTCGTGAGCATGAAATTTTATAATTTGAAATTACTATGTAGGTAAAGAATAAAAATCCATAAACTTATTTTTAATTATCAGAGATTTGCTAAGAGAGGAAAATTTTAAAAGGACAACTGCAAAGTCGTCTAAACACCTGAAGGGATGCCTTATGCTGTATTATGGGTTTTCACTTTTGCACTCAGAATTTTGGGGTGATCAGGGCTTGTACCTCTTTTTGACTGTTTCTCCACATGGTGTTATTTGGCTTCACTGACCTTGAGTGCCCTCATACCCCACTCACCAATTTGTTGTCTTCAGATTCCCTGAGTCCCCATTCTTGTCCCCTCTACCTATCATTTCTGATTGCTTGAAACATGCCCTCTCTCCTCAGAATGAAGGAATGCTCCCTCCTCCCACTCATTTTTCATTTTTCTTAAAAAAAAAATCAAGTAGGCTGGCCAGTTAGCTCAGTTGGTTGGAGCACAGCCTTACGACCCCAAGGTCACAGGTTTGGATCCCTGTACCAGCCAGCCACAAAAGAAAAAACAAAACAAAAATATATAAATAAACGAACGAACAGTAAAGAGAGACGGAGAGAAAGAAACAAAAATCACAGTAATACATTGAACTTTTATTAAACTAGAGGTGGAAAAGGGGAGAGGATGGGGAAGGAGAGGGGCTGATGAGGAACTGGCCAATGGACACAGATAATGATCGCGTATTGTAATGATGAATAAGCTAACTATACTGATCTAACCACCATACATTGTACACAATTATTGAAAGTCAACATCGTACCCCACATGTATGTATAATAAAGTATCTAAAAATAAGTAAACAAATAAATAAAATC
>NW_007726606.1:431726-433763 GCF_000696425.1 Galeopterus variegatus
CTCCTCAGAATGAAGGAATGCTCCCTCCTCCCACTCATTTTTCATTTTTCTTAAAAAAAAAATCAAGTAGGCTGGCCAGTTAGCTCAGTTGGTTGGAGCACAGCCTTACGACCCCAAGGTCACAGGTTTGGATCCCTGTACCAGCCAGCCACAAAAGAAAAAACAAAACAAAAATATATAAATAAACGAACGAACAGTAAAGAGAGACGGAGAGAAAGAAACAAAAATCACAGTAATACATTGAACTTTTATTAAACTAGAGGTGGAAAAGGGGAGAGGATGGGGAAGGAGAGGGGCTGATGAGGAACTGGCCAATGGACACAGATAATGATCGCGTATTGTAATGATGAATAAGCTAACTATACTGATCTAACCACCATACATTGTACACAATTATTGAAAGTCAACATCTAACCACCATACATTGTACACAATTATTGAAAATCAACGTCGTACCCCACATGTATGTATAATAAAGTATCTAAAAATAAGTAAACAAATAAATAAAATCAAGCATATGTTTGCAGTCATCATTGGTGTTCTGCCTTCTTAAAGTTATCAATGAGTGCCAAGTTGGCAAAGCATGTGCAAAGATCACCGAAGATGTCCTTGTGGTATGTGACCTTACTGGAGAATTTCATATCCACGATGAACTAAAAATGGGATTTTAGGGAGGAATCATGTATGTGAGAAAGTGGTTGGCATTATGTGGGTCTGTTCAACTGAGTTGGTCACTATCATAACGTCAGAGATGTCTACACCACTCTGTGACCATTGCATCTCCATGAGCATGTTTTGGTGAATAGATTTGTCTACCCTGCTTTCTTTAGTGTGGGTGGTCATGAAGGCAAGGATGTGTTACACATACCCCAAGTTTCTGGTTTACAACTGAGTATCAGGAGTCCCTTTGGACCATATTGCTGACAACTCACTACATAAGGCCAAAATATTAGCTTTCTCCTTATGAGTTTGTAGTTGCTGTACTCAGGGGGATGGGAAGCATGTTCAGGGACAGGACCCCCAAGACTTGGACAACTCACTCCAGCTTCCCTGCAACACCTTTTCCTATGCCACCTGCATGGAAAGATAGGAGTGGCTTCTGAAGACGGATGCTCTTGCTCATCACTTCTCTCCCTTCCTATTCTATCAAACTGCAGAAGCAGGGTGAAGTACTCAGAAATCAAGACAGTTAAATTTGGCCAAGAGTGGTGTTAGTAGTGAACTTTGGAAGAAGGCAAGGGCAGGGAACTATGAGTATGTTGGATGCTGAGACCCAAGGCCCTCTATTGTATGCCTTTTGCCTTGGTGTACAGTAACAGATGACTCTCTGTTAGGTGTGTTTCTACTCAGGCTGGGAGTGGTGGTCGCTGGGGAGATTCGAAGGTATATATGCACATGGGGAAACTAACCAAATGATTCCACGAAAGTATGGATCTACAAGAAGTACCCATTTTTGCTCTGATACCAGCTTCTCTTTCAATTTTATTCAGAATTTGTTCTTTTTCTACTCACACCATATACAAAAGTTAACTCAAAATGCATTAAAGACCTGAAACTGTAAAACTACTAGAAGAAAACATAGGAGAAAAGCTCTATGGGCAGTGATTTCTTGGATATAAACCCCAAAGCACAGGCAACAGAAACAAAAATAGACAAAGGGGATTACATCGAACTAAAAAGCTTCTTTTTGCACAGCAAAGAAAACAATCAACAGAACAAAGAAACAACCTACAGAATGGGAGAAAATATTCGCAAATAATATCTGATAAGGGGTTAATATTCAAAATAGATGAGCAACTCAAACAACTCAATAAAAAGAAAACAAGTAATCAGTTTAAAAAATGGACAAGGGACCTATACAGATATTTTTCAAAAGATGATGTACAATTGACCAACAGATATATGAAAAAATGCTCATCATCAGTAATCATAATGGAAATGCAAATTAAAACCACATGAGATATCATCTCACACCCGTTAGAATGGCTGTTATCGAGAATCTGAAAGATAAGTGTTGGTGAGGATGTGGAGAAAAGG
>NW_007726606.1:434463-437547 GCF_000696425.1 Galeopterus variegatus
AAATGTCTGCACTCCCATGTTTATTGTAGCACCATTCACAATAGCCAAGATATGGAATCAACTTAAGTGTTCATCAATGGAAGAATGAATAGAGAAAATGTGTTGTGTGTGTGTGTGTGTATACACACACACACACACACACACACACACAATGGAATACTACTCAGCCTTTAAAAAGAAGGCATATGTTGTTTGCAATGACATGGATGAACCTGGAGGATTACACTAAGTGAAATAAGCCAGACAAAGAAAAACAAATGCTGCATGATCTCACTTATATGTGGAATCTAAAAATGTCAAAATCATAGAAGCAGAGAGTAGCATGGTTGTTGCCAGGGGCTGGGGCGTGGGGGAAATAGGGAGATGTGTTTAGTCAAAGGATATAAAATTTCAGTTAAACAGGAGGAATAAGTTCAAAAGATCTGTTGTACAACATGGTGACTATAGTTAATAGCAATATATTACATACTTGAAAATTGCTAAGGGAGTGGATTTTAAGTGTTCTTACCACACAGAAAAAGGATAAGTATTTGAGGTAATGCATATCTTGATTAGCTCAATTAAGCCATTCCACAATGTGTACATATTTCAAAACATTGTGTTGTACACTGTAAATATATATCATTTTTACCTATTAAAATTTATTTAATTAAAAAGGAACAAAAATATGAAAAAATGAATTTATTCTTTTTCAAGATTTTTTTTCATTTTTAAAAGTAGATATTATTCTTTAGTGTCATTTTCGATTCACAGCAAAATTTAGTGGAAGGTACAGAGATTTCTCATCTATTCCCTGCCCCTCCCCACCCCCTGTCCTCCGAGACTCTCATACTGTCAACAGCCCCCACCAGAATGGTACGTTTGTTACAATCGAAGAACCTATATTGACACATCATCATCACTCAAAGTCCATAGTTTACATTAGGATTCACCCTTGTTGTACATTCTGTGAGTTTGGACAAATGTATAATGACATGAATCCATGACTGTAGTATCAAACAGAGTAGTTTCACTGCCCTAAAAATCCCCTGTGCTCTGCTTATTTATCTCTCCCTCCTCCCAACCCCTGGCAGCCACTGATCCTTTTAATGTCTGCATAGTTTTGCCTTTTCCAGAATGTTATATAGTTGGAATCATAGAATATGTAGCCTTTTCAGATTGGCTTCTTTCACTTAGCAATATGCATTTAAACTTTCTCCATGTCTTTTCATGTCTTGAGAGCATATTTCTTTTTAGTGTTGAATAATATTCCATTGTCTGTGTTTTAGTCCATTTTGTGTTGCTATAACAGAATACCTGAGACTGGGTAATTTATAAGGAAAAGAAGTTTATTTGCCTTACGATTCTGGGACAGCTGCATCTGGCATGGGCCTCAGGCTGCTTCTACTCATGGCAGAAAAGTGGCAGGCAGCCAGTGGGTACAAGCAGATCACATGGCGAGAGGAAGCAAGAGAGAGAGAGAAGGTGCCAGGGTCTTTTTAAGCAACAAGCTCTCGTGGGAACTAATAGAGCGAGAACTCACTCATTAATCCCCCTCCCCAAGGGAGAGCATTAATCCATTCATAAGGGATCCGCCCCCATGACTCAATCAGTTTCCAACACTGCCACATTGGAGATCAAATTTCCACATGAGTTTTGGAGGGGACAACACATCCGAACTCCATCAGCCTGTATGTATCACAGTTTATCCACTCACCTACTGAGTGGCCATCCTGGTTGCTTCCAAGTTTTGGCAGTTATGCAGAAAGCTGCTACAAACATCTGTCTGAAGGTTTTTGTGTGGACATAAGATTTTAACGTAAGATTTAACATTTGCTGTTGTCAGTGATTTCAATTTTCTTCATTCTGTTAAGTGTGCAGTAGTATCTCAGTGCGGTTTTACCCAGATGTGTTTTTAATTTTAATTCTTTAATAAGACACATTTATATAAAAAATCTGAGATAAATTGAAAAGCTTGTGTATTTATCTCTAAGCATATCTATGGGAAGCCTGACAGTTTGAATTCCTAAGTGGACTCTTCCTCTAGTGACACTTTACCATAACTACCATCCATCAAGAGAAACCTGGGACAAAGGCAATTGGGTCCCCAGGTCTGAGTTTACAATTTCTATATTCATGAAGCCAAATAATTTTAAGATGTGAGTTTGTTTGGAGTTCATACTAATGACATTAATTATTGAAATAGTAAATGGGCATTATGAAAACTGTTTTGTGAACATAAATAATATGCTTATATTGCCCCTCCAACACTTGACATTATTGTATGTTTAATAAATACTTGTTTGACAATCTTAACTTTCATATGGAACAACAAAAGACCCCGAATAGCCAAAGCAATCTTGAGCAAAAAAAATAAAGCTGGAGGCATAACACTACATGACTTCAAATTGTACTACAAAGCTATAGTAACCAAAACAGCATGGCACTGGCATAAAAATAGACACTCAGACCAGTGGAGCAGAATAAAGAACCCAGAAATCACCCCTCAGGCTTACAGCCATCTGATATTTGACAAAGGCAACAAAAACATACATTGGGGAAAAGACTGCCTCTTCAACAAGTGGTGCTGGGAAGCACCATATGCAGAAGAATGAAACTAGACACACGTCTCTCACCATACACTAAAATCAACTCAAAATGGATTAAAGACTTAAGTATAAGACCTGAAACTGTAAAATCACTAATGGAAAATATAGGTGAAACACTTCAGGAAGTAGGTCTGGGCACAGACTTTATGAACATGAGCCCCAAAACACAAGCAACAAAAGAAAAAATAAACAAGTGGGACTATATCAAACTCAAAAGCTTCTGCACAGCAAAGAAAACAATCAAGAGAGTGAAATAACAACCTACAGAGTGGAAGAAAATTTTTGCTAACTATGCATTCGACAAAGGATTAATATCTATAATATACAAGGAACTCTAACAATTACGCAGTAAAAAAAAAAACCGAAAAACCAATAACCCAGTTAAAAAATGGGCAAAGGAGCTGAATAGACATTTTTCAAAGGAAGACATACAGTTGGCCAACAGGTACGTGAAAAAATGCTCAACATCACTAGTCATCAGGGAAATGCAAATTAA
>NW_007726606.1:438215-441397 GCF_000696425.1 Galeopterus variegatus
TAGAATCCAGAAGTCCCACTTCTGGGTATGTACACAGAGGAATGGAAATCATTATGTTGAAGCATGTTGATTCCCATGTTCATCGCAGCTCTGTTTACAGTAGCCAAAATATGGAACCAACCTAAATGTCCATCGATGGATGATTGAATAAGGAGACTGTGGTATATATACACCATGGAATACTGCTTTGCCATAAAAAAGAATGAAATACTCCTATTTGCAACAACATGGATGAGCCTGGAGAAATTATGTTGAGTGAAATAAGCAAAGCACAGAGGGATAAATACCGCATGTGCTCACTCGTATGTGGGAGCTAAGAGAGAAAGAAGGAAGGAAAGAAAGACCACAGTGGTGCGTTGAACTTGCGGAAGGAGAGAACATACTTTGAGATACAAAGTGAAGTGTAGGGAAAGGAGAAGGGGGAGGAAAGTTAGGGATAATTGGGTGGGGGACACGGGGTACAATCACAATTTGCGGTAATGGGCATGCTGCCAGTATGGATCTGGCCTTCTCATCCTGGGCACGAGGGGTGACAATCAACTTTGTATCTCATGAATATTCATAACCAATAAATAAATAAGTAAATAAAAATAAATAAATACTTGTTTGATTGGATCTAAGTAGTCCTCATGATTTGAGAGTGCCAAAAAACAGTGTGGGACTTTCATTACGTTGCAGGGACAGTTGCTGGGTCTGGCGATGTCACCCTTCACTTTTCACAGTGAGAGACTGTGATGTTTTATCTCAAAAAATAAAACAAATAAAAGACAGACTAATTATATGCTGGAGGTGCCACAACTTCAAAAAAAAAAAACCAAAAACCACCCACATTTTTAAAGGAATTTGCTATTTTTAAGGAAGCATCGAGGTTGTCACTATGAAGGGAAAAAAAATTGAACTTTGTTAGGCTTCCTATTGTGCGTTCTGTGTTTTATTCTTATTGTTTTGTAAATTTCTCACTGTAGCTCAAGAGGCTTACTCTAGTACTTTCAGAGCTTATGGGGGGGTGTGTAGAGGAGGCATGTCTCTGCTCCCACCTCTGCCCCACCTAGGGGAAAGGTTTTCAGGAGGAGCCCCTTTTTTAAACCACGCATGCTCTGCTCACAAGGTTATAATAAAATGAAAGCCTTTCTACTGAGAAGCACTATGTATTGATGGGGAAGTGAAAGTTATAGACAGAGAGAGGGCTGCACACCTTTGGCTTAAGGGGAAATTAGTGAAGTGCAAAAATTGGGAGGTTTTCATGATCAGAAAAATTCAGAAGGGACATTATGTTTTATTGATTCACTAAAAGAGAGCAACACTGTTTCTTTTATGGCGACTCCTCATTCTTCTTTTCTTAAATATCGATGCAACTTCTGAGGCTGCCTCTCCTTCATTGGCATTGAGAGATAAGCACAATAATGATTGAGTTAAGATGGAATATCACGAAGGCTAAAGGAATAATTCTGAGGACTTTTAGTCTATTAACTATATGAGGCTTCTTAATAGTTTGGCTTAAGGCAAAAATGATTTTATTCTAGTTTCATCCTTGTTGAGTCAATAATTAACTGAGTTTGATTAAAACTGAATTTTCCTAAGTATGAAAACCATCTGGGCCCTTCTTCCATGGGAAAAATGGTGACAATGCTTGTCTCTTACTAGCTGAAGGTGTCCCCACTGGGAATGAGACTCAAGGCACCTACCTTGGCGAGGTCACCTTGCTTGCTGGGGTGCAATATGCAAGATATTCTCCTCCATCTGGCCTTGTGCTTGGTGGAAGGGTGGCACACACTCTTTGCAGTCTTTTTGGGGTGGGGTTGGCCCATGAGAGAACCCTTGGCTGTCTACCAGCCCCTCTGTAATATTTTTTATTTTTATGATCCACCTCTTTACTTTTCACCTTAGCTAACCTTTCTAAATGGTCAAGTGGGACTCATGAGGATTTCCTGTCTTTTGGAGACTGGCAGGCACTGCAGGTGACCAACTGTCCTGTTGGGTCCATGATGCTGAGTGATGAAAGGTCTCCCTGCATCATGGCTCTGAATTCCTTTGCCAGCACATGTTGGCACACTCCTTGTGCCATATGGTAGCTCTTTCCGCATTGGATTCTCTGTCCTACTAGTCTTAGACTCCTCAAGTGTAAGGACCAGATCTTATTATTATTATTATTTTTAATCTGTAGCTCCAATATCCACTACAGGACTTGATACCAGCCCATGTAAAATACATCCATGGAATGGGTTTGTGAAAAATGAGGTCAAGGCAATGTGGATCCCATTGTCTTTGGAGGCTGAGAACTTTCATTTCATGCCCTGGGACCCCTCCCTTACGTTCCATCTTTATACAGAATACTGTAAATAGACAATTCCTGGTTTTGGCTAATTAGGATTAAGTAGTACCAAATGCTCCTTACCATTTTGAGGCCTCACTGCTTTGAGTGTTTTAAGGAGTAAAAGGGAATGGGGAGGAAGTGGGTTGAAACCTGGCTTCTGCACATGGGAAAAGAAAAACAGAACAAGAGCAGAACAAAAAAGCATGTTGAGGGTTTTAGTGTGTGATGCCCGTGTGTGACCTGACGTTGAACCAAGTATAGCTTTTTGGTATAGAATTTTGCGAGCCCAGGAATGCTCCTACTTATAGTAGTCAATGCAGCACTACCTGTGTGATTGTGCACAGTTGGGGAAAGGTGGGGCTTCAAAAACGCCCCCAAAACAAAAAAGGTATGATTGCTTGGCATTTGCTGTGGGTGTTAAGTCTCTGTTCCAGTTGCCAAGGTTAAACTGAATTGTTCCCACTGCTGTTCAAATAATCTACTTTGCACAAATTTTCCTTCCTTCCTTCATCTATCTTTTTTCTTTCTTGTTGCTTTTTTTTTTTTTTTTACATTGAATGCTGCTACATTAAGTTGACCATGGTAGCGTCACCACGTCAAAACCACGGCAAGATGTGCCAGGCATATACTGTTGGAACACCTGGCTGAGACTTGGGCAGTGTTTTCCTATGACTGGGGGTGGGGAGGTGACTCATTCCAATTGACAAAATGGGGGGCTCAGCATGAGTGCCATCTTGATTATTCTGGGTGGTCTTCCAGCTGGACTAGCATTTCAGGAACACATGTATGTTTGTGCTGGAAGCCCCTGTAATATCATTTAATCCAAAAGCTTTTTTCTATGATGAATTATTCAGGCAATGTTTTCCAA
>NW_007726606.1:441683-444532 GCF_000696425.1 Galeopterus variegatus
GCACAAATTTTCCTTCCTTCCTTCATCTATCTTTTTTCTTTCTTGTTGCTTTTTTTTTTTTACATTGAATGCTGCTACATTAAGTTGACCATGGTAGCGTTTCACCACGTTGAAACCATGGCAAGATGTGCCAGGCATATACTGTTGGAACACCTGGCTGAGACTTGGGCAGTGTTTTCCTATGACTGGGGGTGGGGAAGTGACTCATTCCAATTGACAAAATGGGGGGCTCAGCATGAGTGCCATCTTGATTATTCTGGGTGGTCTTCCAGCTGGACTAGCATTTCGGGAACACATGTATGTTTGTGCTGGAAGCCCCAGTAATATCATTTAATCCAAAAGCTTTTTTCTATGATGAATTATTCAGGCAATGTTTTCCAAAATTGCCATTGATCAGCACAGACCCAGAGATCATGTATAACGATGCCAGTGCTGGGCCTGCAAGGAGTCGATATTTTCTGGCTCAAAGAAGTTCCAAAAGAGAATTCAAAGCCAACGTGTCTCTTTCTCTGTGCAGCAAAGTGATGTAGGTACCACACTTAGGTTTGCTTATGTTTAGCTTGGATTAAAACCCAGCCAGGGAAATATGCTTCACCTTGGGGACATGGAGGTGGGGGAGGCTATTATCCTTCGACATTCAGCAGTGGAGAATGTTGCTGCGTAGGACAGAGGGTCAGCCGAATGGTAGTGATTGAAGTTCTCAGTTAATGCCTACAAAATTCTGAACTTTGAACATAAATGCCCTCCCCACAACACACACTTTTTTTTTGTTTGCTTTTTTAAATAATGAGACAATTCTTGGAACCATTCCTGCCTGCTGTATAAAGCAGACAAGCTGGTTCAGATATCCTTGTTTGTGTAAACATTTTGACATTACTTGTGAAAACTGTCAGGTGGAGAGCTCAATATGACCACCTCCTGCCTGCTGCAGTGGCACCTAGATATCTGTGAAGGTTTAGATATGTCTGTGAGAGAACGTAAAGACATGAAAAGTCCAGACTTCCTTCAAAATAGAATGCTGGCTTTTCCTTATACTCCAGCTTTTTTGCTGGCTCTCCCCAAACAGCAGTGGTCTTCAGCTTGAGGTGTATATTAGAATCACCTAGGGAGTTTTTTTTTTTTTTTGAATAGCAATGCTCCAGGCTCATTGAATCAAGATCCCTGGTTGGGGAGGATGTTGGATTGGGGGGTGGCAGTGAGGGATGAAATCACTGTAATCCAAACTGCCCATCATCAAATTTTGGATCTGGGGGAACAGATATTTCCTTCCAGGGTTTATGCAGAAGATTTCTGTGGGTGTGAATCTGGATCAAATAAACCCCCTTTGCAAAGTTAAGATCGGGATCCTAGCTGGAGCCTGGGTTTACTCTGCTTCTCTGGAGGCTGATACTGTTCCCCTCTTCTTTCTGTCCTTGTCTCCCTTCACCTGGGGACACTTAGGTCCACTGGAGCTTTGCAGGGCCTGTCTGTTCTTAGTCCTCCAATATCCTCCCCCCCCTTAACAGTTTATTGATAAATAATGCACCTACCATAGAATTCATTCATTTAAAGTGTATAATTCAGTGGTTTTTAGTATATTCACAGAGTTGTGCATCCATCACCACAATCAATTTTAGAACATTTTCATTAGCCTAAGAAGATGCCCCACACCCCTTAGCCATCACCCCAACTGCCCCCTTTCCCCAGCCCTAGCAACCACTAATCTACTTTCTGTCTCTATGGATTTGCCTATTTTTGACATTTCATATAAATTGAATCATTATATGATGACGTGGTCTTTCTGTCTGATTTCTCTTGCTTGGTATCGTGTCTTCAAAGTTCATCTCTGTTACAGCATATATCAGTACTGTTTTTTTTTTTTATGGCTAAATAGTCCATTGTGAGGATACACTACATTTTGTCTATCCATTTTGTTCATGGCATTTGGGTCATTTCTACTTTCTGACTATTATGAATAATACTGCCATGAACATCCGTGCACAAGTTTTACTGTGGACGTGTATTTTCATTCTAATATCCTTAAATGGCATGTGTTGGCAATGATGTCTGTGACATCAGGGAAGGGTCTTGAAATGTTTTGCATCAGAAACAAGTCATTATTGGTCAAGCAGGCAACTCTGGTACAGGGGATCAGGGTGCTTGGGTGACTTTTTCATTCCACACCTGCTGTATGATCTTGAACTGTTAATGGTTCATCATCTTCATGGGTGAAGAAGGAATACAATGTCAATTCCTGTTCTGGGTCTCCCCCCCAGAGATAGCAAGAGGTAGAATGAGATGCTTTGTGAGAAACGAAAGTGCTACATTCCTTGATTACTACAAGGTGTCGGTGTTGTTTGTATGATTAATGAAACCATGCTTTAAACGTTCCCATTTAATGTATTCGAGCCTTCTAACAGCATTGCCTTTCGTTTGTTGCTGGCTGTTTTTGAGATTTATGAGGCCTAACTCACAAACGAAGTGTGTCTGGATTAAGGGAACCTGAGCATCTCTATTTATGTCTGACCCAAGGAAATTCCCTTTAAGCTGCTTATCAGAGGTGCCTGCTGAGAGCATGACGGGAAGATGGAGTCCTCAGTCCCCTGGTAAAATCTGGAATCTACTCTCATTACGTTTTAACTGAACTGAAAAAAAGCTAACAGACCCTCAGGTCCACCTGTAAGTATCTGCCGTCTGTTCCACTTTTGTAAATTTAGTTTAAAAACTACATTTGCTGAAATTTTGATTTTTTCCTCCTATACTCCAAGTCTGCCGTGTGGATTTCAAATATAATTAGTTAAAAAAAAATGTGATCAAGGTGATTTTGATAAACTAAATGCATCTTTAATTTCACTGATAGAAAATTGACT
>NW_007726606.1:444936-458332 GCF_000696425.1 Galeopterus variegatus
GTGATCAAGGTGATTTTGATAAACTAAATGCATCTTTAATTTCACTGATAGAAAATTGACTATTTTCCATATAAAATCACCACCAATGTGCCATGATCTTTGTATTTGTATTTTTAAAACTCCAAAAACATTACCACGCCTTTAGATATATGTTTTTAAAATGATTCACAAGGTGCAAAAACACTTACACAGGTTTATTCATTGTTTTACCACCAGGGGGCATTGTGGTTTGACTGTCCGTTTAAACAGCCTGTATTCTATCAGTTTACCCAGAAAATAGAAGGCCTGGGAGTATTTCTGATTCCTTCCAAGAAGGAATCATATCTGGAAGAGAACAGATGTCGATTCTTTTTCCTCACTAGCAAACAGTAGTGTTGTCAAATTTGCTAAACTTAGCCAGTTGAAGATTAACATGTAATATATAATATGCATGTGCCTAAGTGTACAATAAATAGTAAATCACATTTTTATGCTTTCTCTGAACTTGGAAGCTGCAAGTTATTATTATTTTTTTTTATTCCCTGGGTGTGATGAAATAAATAACATTCAAATACATTTTAAAGATGTCACTCAGGGAAAAAAAAAGTGCTCGGCAACTGTGTTTGATAGATTTCTTTTATGATTAATTCTCCTATTAAGTTTTAATGACTTTAAAGATATAAAGCTAGAAACCACAAAACTAGGCATGGTTAATAAATAACTGAAATACCAGGTGTATAGAAATGCATCTGTGGAAAAATGAAATCATATATTCTCTAGTATGTATTAGGAAACAGCTTTTTGGCAAGTCTACAGAATTAAGTATCCCCGAAGGGGGGAAAAAGTTTAAAACCACTGAACTAAAGAAGATTGTTTTCCTTAAAGAATATCCTATGAGAAGTGTACTCTCTAAGATTCACATATGTAGATTAAATTATTTTATGAACCAATATTTATTAGCAGGGTTGATCTCGTGGAATGCATTTGTCCATTTCAAATTTTTAAGAATCCTTATACAAATTTTCCAGTATTTCTCACAGTTTTCCTCCTGGACTCATATGGTATGGAAAGCGCATTGCTCCTTTGTTATTTTATAAATGGTCAAAGGACCCCTTTGTCCCAGAAGTGGGAATCATGGTGACAGTGTTTTAGTAACACTATCTTTTTTCTCTTCCTTTTTTTTTTTTTTTTTTTTGTCCTCTAGCACCCAGAATTTATAAAATATGACTCAGTTTATCCTGAAAACAGCTCTGTGAGTCACAGAAGATGGAAAAATTAATTCCTGTTTGCAAATAGCAAAAGTGAGGCTTGTCATGGAACCTTGCCCCGGATGCATGAGACCTCCCCTTCTGCGGGCTGGATCCCAGAGCATACACAGTCATGCTTGGGCCCCTCTGTGGGAGGCACAGCTGGATTATTTACATTCTAGCACATCTCAACTCCAGTTCTTAAACTGAGCAGTTTAGAGACCAAACGCGTTAATTAATATGAATAATGACCGGGAAGAGTTGCAGGACCCTTAGAAGAGTGTATAAATGTATATGTTTTTGTATATACTTTTGTTCCTGAAAGGGAGATTAATGGTGTATCTAATACAATTTCTTCTCCTCCACTAAGGGCTGTTACTGTTCCAGAATTTTTCTGAGCCTGCAAAGCACAATAGACTTGGCACATTCACACCAGGCAGCCCTCATTCTTCAGAACTTCAAATCTAAAGATCTTTCAAAAACACAGAACTTAATTTTTAAAGCTTGTGGCCCATCCTGTATGAATTCTGATGCTCAGCTTCGAAAATGCCTGGAGTGAGATAACAGAATTATTGTTCTTTTCTGTTTATATTATTTTGTACTGAGTTAACACCCTTGCCAAGAGTCCAAGGCAGCTTCTGGCTTGACAGTACCTTATTTAACTTGCCTAGTTTCTAGAATAAAGCAGGGTCCACCAGGCCCTCTCAGTAGGGTTCACTCCTGAGCTGGAAGAAACTAGATCTGTTTCTCCATGAAAATCATCTTACTTTTTTAAGGACTAGGACATAAATTTGGCCTGGGCAACCAGAGAGCCTGGTCTAATGCTGGATACTGAGATCCAGCTGGGCTGCAGACCTCAGTGATCTGCCTCTTGGGGCCAAGCAGCCTCACCAAAAAATAAGGTTTCTTGCTTGCTCCAAACTCAGAAAGTTGCTGGGAAGTGTGGTTAGCAACGCCCTCATTCCCAGTCCTGACCATGCCACTAGCATACGGAGCACGCAGGCTTCAGGCTGGAAGAAACCCCAAACATTTGGCCAGGAAGGGAGGCAACTAGTTCCAGCTGGCCCACGCTCTACGCTTTAAAAATTACCCAGATGAACTGATTTTGTAGAGCGAGTGGGTGGAGAGGACTCCAGGGCCATGGAGGAAGATTCGGCCTTTCTCTCTCTAATCATGAGCAATGTGATTTGGAGAGAGAAGCATGGGGTTGGCTCTGCAAGCCACATTTCCTTGGCTGAGCTCCAGAGCAGAGAAGCAATCCACCAGGAAGGCATGCCGTCCCCGGTCAGCCCCTTTCAGACCTCCTTACACCACTGGGTCTTCTGCTGAGTATCGGGTTGGTCTGTGCCGAAGGGATACTTGCTTGGCCAGCAGGGGCTGCCTAGAGAGGGAGCAAACAACAGGCTTCAAGTTTTGGGGTAGTGGCTTCTGTGGACGTGGAAAGATGACTTCAGAGATAGGAGGCATCTCTCCATACATAAAGTCGTCCTCCCTGTTCTCCCCATGGACAGACAGGCCGTATTCTCTTGGCCCTGTGCCCAAGCGTGTTCTTGGCACATGCCAGCATTCTATATCACTTCACCTCAGAAGCAAATCTGGCCGTGACTTAGCCACTCTATAAAATGAAGAGTAGCACTCGTGTGCTCATAACATTTTATTTTGACCGCCCAAGCGTGTTCTTGGCACATGCCAGCATTCTATATCATTTCACCTCAGAAGCAAATCTGGCCATGACTTAGCCACTCTATAAAATGAAGAGTAGCACTCGTGTGCTCATAACATTTTATTTTGACCCAAGAAAGAGGAGAAGAAATGAGAGTCTGAGCAGTGTTTTTCTTGATTCCTTGAACCCTCAGAAGTTATATCCAGATTATCCAAAAATACGTGTACCCACCTGAATGCTTTTTGGCCAGTTAGAGACCACATGCCCCTTTCCCATGCCTGCTCGTGCCTGGATCTAGTGACACCATGTTCTGTAGGTGGAAAGAGCATTAGCGTAGGCTCTTGTAGAGGTTCTGTGTTAATTAGTTTTTACTTACCCAGGGTCTGTTTTATGCTAAGCCCTAGTTCTTAGTTTCCAGTCCCTTCTAATCTGTGCTTTTGTTGTAAACACTGGAGATGCAAGATCTTTCCAGCAAGGTAAGCTTTATCTAAAATAAAATGATAGATATTGATAGTGTTATATTCATTCAGCCAACAGAGAGCAAACAAAAAGTGTCAACCAGGAGTGTATCAAGAATATAGAACATGAGTGATTTCTATGTGTTAACTATTTTTTAAAGACACAATTAACGGTGATATATAAACATAAGTATAAATATTTTTTTCTGGTCACACACCATAGATTAGATTTCACATTCAAAATGTAAATTGTGCCTAGGAAACATTGATGTTTATTTTAAGCAACTGACCCTCAGGGATAAAAACAAAAAGTAAAAAGGAAACAAACTAACTGTGATACTGACAAGTGATCGGATATTCTAGTTTATATCTCACACTTATTTTACAGCTCTGGCATTTCCAGGGAACGCTTTGCAATACTTCTAGTCAGGTTGGTCCATAAAAAGCTGTCTGTGTTTTTATGTTTTGAAAATGCATGCTGAGAAGCCTACAGCAGGTCATATCAGGTATCTTACCCTTGAGGAAACATCAATGTCACACGCATAGCACCCCCATGCCCGACCTCCTTTGAGAAATGTCGTGGCCCTGCCTCTAGCCAAATCAGCATCGCCCCTCAGTGTGTGCACTTCACTGTCGGAGACATGTTCGAGTTACGATGCAGTGGGGAGGAATCACAGTCTTGCTCTACTAATGTGTACCGATGCTGCCCGTGCAGCCTAGAGAGCAGAGCGGTTCCAGGCATACCACCTTGCTTAATAACGCGTGCAAGAGCCTCTGAATTGGCACCTGTGTAGACTAAACAAAAATGACGTGTCCCTCTAACTGCACAACACAGCGAGTTGCTCTATAGAACAACGCAGGCTAACCTGGCTGACATCAGTATGTCTCGGTGTTTTCTAGATTCTGTATCCAACTCCTG
Organism: Galeopterus variegatus; assembly: GCF_000696425.1. Lineage (NCBI taxonomy): Eukaryota > Metazoa > Chordata > Mammalia > Dermoptera > Cynocephalidae > Galeopterus > Galeopterus variegatus. Next base: position 449,203 of record NW_007726606.1, read on the forward strand.
TTCTAGGTTTTATTTCTCCAACCAGTTTTTATTTCTTCACAAACAACAGCAAATGATTCAGAGAACAACGCAGGCTAACCTGGCTGACATCAGTATGTCTCGGTGTTTTCTGGATTCTGTATCCAACTCCTGTTCTAGGTTTTATTTCTCCAACCAGTTTTTGCTTCACAAACAACAGCAAATGATTCAGAGAACAATAATGTTGCTCATCTCTTGTAAGTAATTAAATGCTGACCATGCCTTGCGTTTCAAAGGAGCAGAGGAAGAGCTGGTGATCCCAGCCAAGGAGACAGGAAGTGGAGTGTGAGGGCCCTGAGCCAGCCGCTGGCTTCAGATCTGTGCGCTGGAGCTGCAGCGGTCACTGTCCACCAGCTGGTCTCGTGGCTGGGGTGCCCCCAAGCAGAAGGATATATGCTGTTCCTTCTCCCTCCTTTGGCTTTGTCACGCCTGCCAACTCTTCAGGAACACAGATATTTAATTATCTTCTGCTGTTACACCTGGATCATGGATGGACCGCTGGGTTCAAATGTATCTTCCTCTCTAAGAAAATAGCGAGGGGATTTTGCCAGCAGGATCTCCTGTTAATGAGTGTGCATGTGTGTAGTATGTGCATCCCTGTGTGCTCTTGCACAGGTGGCACTTTCCAGTGTACAGGGAAGCCCTCCCTTTGCGTTGACCTGGGACTCAGCAGTAACAAAAAGTTATTCAATTAATACGCAAAGCTCAATACTTTCTAGCCATTTTCCACATTTGGCTATCATCTATGCTCTTGAGGTTATCTAGATCCGTTGCATCTGTGTGGTGGAAACACTCTAGAAGGATGTGCACCTGTAGAGTGCTCCCCAGTCCTGTGTTCAGGAATATCACCTTAGAAGCTTGAAATCAGCCATGGCAGAGAGATTTATACCACAGAAATGGGCAAAAACTACAAATCAAGGCTTGATTGATGGGTTTATTTATATTGTCTTGTTTTAGAAAGTAATTATAATTTTAATAATGCAGATTAAATTGAAGAGTAGCATGCCTAAAACCCTTACATTATGAATAGTATAAAAATTGGGGAAATATTCCTTCAGTGTATTAAAAAACCCGTTATCCAATTCAGCAAAGAAATCCTTTACGCCACTTTACAATGAGGGAAGTATCAAAATATGTCTGTCTCCAGTGTTTCATGTTATTGATGAACAAAAATATCAAACAATACTTGTGGGACTGCACTCGTTCATCAGCTGCAACCATAACTTCTCCACGGATACAAGATTTCGGCCCCAACCATTGAAAGCATTCAGTGAGAGTCAATTGGCTCTACGACATTTATCATAAAGAATATTACATATATTTATTTGTAAATTGCATATATTTATACACATACTTTCATTTTTGGAGAGCCAGTTGTTAAACATGTACTGGAACATTGGATTCACTTCAGTCAGAGCCTAACTTGTGAGAATGTCCGAGGATTCATGACATGTGCCCCATTCGGGAGCAAAGCCTCAAAGATGGTAGTTGTTGGTCGTAGGCATTATTTCCATACCATGTCACCATTGAGGGGAGCAAGATGACATGTGTCCACACAGCTTGGCCAGCAGCATGCCCACTTGGCATCATGTGCTGCTCAGTGTGCCTGGCTACAACTACATGTCTGTAGTCCCAGGGCATTACTTTTCATAGGGCAAATATCCTATGGCTCCCAGATTGCAGGTCCTCTCCTTTCTCTTAATATTTCCATACCTTCCAACAGCCTGTACAAAAATCAGGAAAAGGCAGAGGACAGCTATCATTAATATAAAGTCAGCTAGTTAGCTTCCCATCCCCAACACACACATTGTCTCCAAGTACAATGGGTGACCATTTCTGTCCCCTTAAATCAAGCTTTTAGTGAAGTTTATAGGGAGGCCTTCCATCCAGACACCCTGAGCTTTGAAGAGGATTTGAAATCTTTTGAGATCTCTGAGATGACATGCACCAGAAATATCCAACCGAAAACAGAAAGGGAACAAGATGACACCTTGCTATCCTGTGGAAAAGGACTCGAGGACTTTGCAGAACTCTAAGACACTGCAGGCACATCGAATTGAAGGTCATTTGTACTTCTGAGAGCCAGGCGTTCTCTCGCCCAATCCCGTTGCCTAAGAAATGCCCAGGTCCTTTGAACAGAATAGTTTGAGGGTGATTCCAGTACTCCCCTGCTTCCATGTCTCATCTATTTCTTGTTATTCTTGTTGAGTACTGCATTCAGACAGAGGTTGCCAATAAAGTTTATTGCAGGAGCTAAGTGTCAATATCTGTAGTACCCCCCGCCTAGGGTGCTTGTAATTAAAATGCCACAGATAGTCTGGGAGAGGCATGAAAATTTGATGGCAAATTGATTTCAGGTTCATCTTGAAATTTGTCCTCAGCTGGACTCGATACTCCTGGCAGACGTGGGATGGCTTTTGTCAGAAGGGTCTGCTAGAGTGAGACAGAGATGTCTTGATCTGAATATTAAATACAACATGCTGTTTATGACAGATTATCCATTTAGTGCTGAAACACGCAGCTACTTCTCTTTACACATTCTTCTACACTGAATGGGCAAGTTGGGATCTCATAGATCAACTTTACATATGAAAGGAAGTTGTATAAAACTTGCCGGGCATCAGAAATAAAGCGTTTTAGAAACACTGGCTTCAAACACAGGGTATTCTATCCAAGATTCTAAACTTAGAAATGCTACTTGCATCTAATTTAAGAAAGCTAGAAGAATAATGATCGGTAAGAGTGTAATCAGGTATCATGGCCCTGTATAGAGTTTCCTCAGAATAGTATATTACAGAAAAGGAAGAAGCCATGTAAATGGGGGAAATATCCCAATGTTTAAAATTATAAATTGCTGGTTCCTGTAAACTTGCATTTATGCATCACATTAGAAAAGCCATTATCCTTATGTATTGTTCATGCAGAAATGCACTATAATGGTAATATAATTTTAAAAGTATATTTGTTTTCAGAATTTAATTTGAAAGAGGTTTGAGGGAAAAATAATATTGAGTTTTGAGTGTTTCTAATTTTAAAAATGTGTTGTTCAGTAGAATTAAATGTGTTCAGGAAAATCATTTTATAATTTGAAATTATCTGGCAATTAATTGTATTTACTTAGAATTCAATGCATGATTAGAAATGGAATTTAAAAGAGCAATACTCAAGTAAAGCACATTCATTCATTCATTTAGCAAGTATGAATTGAGTCCCTACTGTGTGCAGAGCCAAACTAGATGAGAAGACCCTATCCCAATCTGTCCTGTCATCATATATATGTGGTGTATAATTAATTTTTTCACAAGTGCTTGCACTAGTGATGCCAAAATCTGCTCCATTGGCTTGTAAATAAATGAAGGTTATTGTTTCATTTCTTTGAAATGAAATTTGAAAATGGGAACAGAGCAATCCCCTTCACTTCCTAATGTAGCCCTCCATTAGGAATCACTTATCAGGAATGATCTAAACTGACAACTTGCCCAATCTTTTCTCAGGCAGTCACATGCGCTAAGGCCATCAGTGAAAAGAGCCCAGCATATGCTCACCGGTCATCAAAGCTGCTCCTGTGCACATTCAGGAGATATTTATGGATCTTTTATTAGGACAGTTTTTATGGCCCAGGATTAAAAGTTAAAGTTAAATAGTAAAAGTAATGAACATGTGCCTTTGGAGGTTCCAACTGGTTTGTGTTTTTATTCCTTCAGTTTGTCATGGACCATTGAATTTTGATGATAGCATTTAAAAAAAAAAAGGATGCCTCGAATCATTTTTAGAAGGAGACAGGGTACAAATTGACAAATTAATAAAATAAATTATACCTCAAAGATGCTAATTTATGTCTTCTATGTAAGTGGGAGGCTATTCTTTTCAGATGTGAAATTAATTTGTGGCAGATTTAACATTCTCAAGAAATACTGTGGGAAACATTTCATAAAAGACTTAACTATGTATTTGGTCATAGAAAATAAATGTTGAGACAGAGCACACACAGCCCTAGTAGGAATGTGTGACAGAAACAATCAGTGGAAAATGATCTATCCTGAAGCTCTTCTGACGGGTTAGGTTTGCTTTAGCTTCTCAAGTGTCTTATTTTAAGGTAGTTCCTGTTGGGCAGGGACCTGGGTTCTATTCAAAATGAAGTTTCACTTTATTATGAATGGATAATTCAGAGGAGGTGGTGAAATAGTAGCCTGTCCTCCAATAGAAATTGTCCATGAGTTCCACTGACAATTGTAGATGCACAGAGGTCGGGGGAAAGGATTCAGTGGTCAAACCATTAAACAAATGCAGTACTTATCAGAGCCTTTATGTGTAAATGTCTCATACTTCTCTAAGGAGAAAGAATATATTTTCCAAATTTATATAAACACTTACCACTCACCTGCACACTTTTATTTTATGTTTGTTGGGACCAGTTTTATGTGGAGCACCCGGGGGATAGAAATATAGTGTTTTCTGAACTCATATTCACACTTAGTTCCCAATTTTTTTTTTTAAACCATTTTGTGTGACCAGCCGCCTTTGGAATAGCCATTGGTAAAATTTCTTTACTCACATGAGTCTGTTACAAGTCCTGATTCCCACGACATTGCAAAGAATAATAGTTTGACAAATTTTTGTCCATATAGCATTTTCTTAGGAAACCTATTCTGTTAATTGAATGACTCAAAATCACCCATCCTGTAGCACGGCTAAAGCATTTGCAATGACTTTCCTCTCTTTACAAAACTCTCAGATGTCAGAAAAGTTAGAGAGTGACTTTCATATAACAAGATAATCCATGTTGTAGAGCATTCTAAAAAGAGCAGATTTAATATCTGTACTAGTGCACTTGCTTTGATTCCCTCCTTTAGTAATTAGATAATTATGTATAATTAGCACATTAATTATGTGCAACAGCTGCAGTTGAGTGTGTGTGTGTACAACTGCTTGAAAACAGCTTGTGAGTTCACAATTAGACCCATGAAATTTTTCTCCTTGGCATGTTTTCACTATTAATTTGCTTGACAAAGTATATATATTTCTTCCATGTGTGGGGAGGTAAAAGCAGTGCAGCGAACTAAAAAATAACAAAGCTGAAATGATCCTGATCTACTCATGGCTGCCCTGGTAAGTTTAGAGAAGGCATCATCACCCTTCCTCCGAGGCTCTGGATGCTGGGAACAGCTTTTTGCCACATGAGTGTATCAGATTACTGCCTGTCCCAGGACCAGAGAGTAAGCATGTCCTGATGCATTTAAAAATGCATTCAGTGTTGGCAAAGGCTTCTTTTATAGGATTAAGTGGAAAAGCACTTTAAAAAACAGTATGTACAGTGTGGTTTTCTGGCTATAAAAAAATCAAGGCATAGAAGATAGATGTACATAAGTAACATTACTACAGGTTTTCCACCTGGCTCCCTTCTCTCAAGAAATGTTGGTGAAATATCTATCAGGTACCACTTACCATGCAGGTGCTGAGAATATAGCATGAAGTGAGATGGCCTGAATCTGTGCTTCGGGAATTATAGGCATTTTTGTCATTTAAAAAAATATTTTTCTATAGGTGACCATTTTCTAAAATGAGTTGGTCACTCTTCTAGTCAGAAAAAAGAAAAAAAAAAAAAAAGGTCCCAAGGTGTGTAGGGGGAATTTAAGATATTTTAATTTTATACTCAGCATAAAGCCAGGCTCATAGTAGGGGCTCAATAAACACTTATTGGATTAAATGGCATTATATTTGCATTTGAAAGCAACTCTGAGATAAGATACCAGCTCTTCTTATTTATTTATTTTTAATAATTTGTTTGGTGTGGTGATCATTTTTCTGGAAGTGCCGGAGAGGGATTTGCATATCAACCTGTGGACTTCCTTGGGAGCTTCTGGTGGAACCATGTGGGCTCTGACCAGCCCAGGGCTGGTGCCCAGGTGGGTTGGGAAGCTTCCATCAGCTTTCTTGCATAATGGTCTCTCTTCTCCACTGCTCCCTTCCACACCTGCCTGCACACCTGCCAGCCTCCTACTGCTCCACGCCTGCATGCTCAGCACTTCCACAACAGTTCCTTCTGTGAAGGTGGCTTTGCAGAGGGCGAAGGGTCCTCTTCCAAATAAATCAGCACATTCATTAAAAAAATAATAAAATGAAAGAATAAAATCCTCCAATCTCGGCAACCTGGCAAAGTAGAGACTCATGATGGTGAACCATCTTCAATCAGCATGACGATTTTTTGTGTATTGTTAGGTTTCTTTCCTCTTTCTCTCTGTGCCCCCCTCCTCTTCTTTCCCTTCCCTTCCCTTCCCTTCCTCTCTCATTAGATTAAGGTTTTCTTACGAGTTAAGAGTGGCATATGCTCACCATGGTAGGTGAAACCATACAAGTGAATAGCAAGAAACAAATTTCCTGGCATCTACCTTCCTCTCCTCAGTCCCCAAGCCAGCCCTACCCGCTGCCCAGTGACTGCAGTGACAGCCCACCAGGAGCCCTTCACACCATTATCCAAGCTCTTCCACCCATGAAGGGACATCAATGCCAAATACAGGGAGGGGATTCTGTTTGCTTTTACAAGAGCAGTGTCCTATTTATGCAGTGTACTCTCCTTCTCGCTTGCTTATCTCCAAAACCAATGTACCGTGGACATCCCTCCAGGTCAGCAGATCAAGAACTTACTCCTTTCTTCTAATAGCTGCATAATATTCCATAGTATGGATATTCCACAATTACTGCGATTGGATTTCTATCCATTTTAAACTCTCCTGTTCAGAGCTTTCTGGACATGTGGAAACATTTTGGAACATTGACATCATCTCTGCAAAGGTACGAAACCAAATTCCCTCTGCAATATCGAAATACTTTGAATAGCAAACCCACTTGGCTTGTCCCTATGCTCTTGTTCCCCAGCCATTCTCCATTTTGCACATGTCCTGTCTCATATTCCCCCGAGCCCTTCCCACACGCCTGCAGAATATACATTTTTGCACAGGCAGAAGTCCAGCTGAAAGAATACTTATTTAGCATAATTTAAACATGAGGGTTTTCTAATACTACGTCCATTTAAATAATTCAAAAATCTATTGCAAGGTGTCTGAATACCAGGAGGAGAGAGGTGTTAATAGATGCGTCATTGAGGCTGAAGACAAATTGTCTTCAAATTGTCTTGCAGTTTTAAAGTGTAAGAAAAAGATCAAGATTAACATTGTCTTTATTGCTGTTGTGTTATCTGAGTCGTCTGCTTGCTCCTTTCTGGAGGCGTGGGTCTGACTCCTGACAAATCATTTTTCCTTCTCAGGAATAGTGAATTGGAGGTAGTTTTAATTTTACCTGCATTATTTGCTTGCTTTATATATTTTTTAAAGTTTTATTGAAAAGTCTTACATGTGTTTCTTATTTATGAAATCAGGACAGCCATCCTTCACATATGAAGCAGATATCTCAGAATATTAAAATCTTGGACTGCATTTATAGTAGCGCGAATGATTCTCCTAAAATTGACGTATCAGGAGCTTCTCATCTATTATTAAATTACCTTTTCCTCAAACAAAATACTTGTCAGATGTAACTTGAAACCCAAGTTCCTTTTCTTGCTAAACTAGAAACTATGACACACACACACACACATATACACACACACCCTTTATTCTTGGTTTCCCACTGTATTTTAACATTATAAGCACCCACAGAAAAGTAATAGAATGAGCTATTGAAAATTGCCAGAACTGAAATTATTTCCAGCTATGTTTAAATATAAATGTCTTGTTCGACTCTTAGCATATGTATTTATGGCTGTGTGATATCATTATGGCATCATAATGAATGTCTCCTGAATTATGTGGGATTCAACGGGGGATACAAATGGATTTGAATTCTTTAACTGTCATGCTGTGGTCCAGAGAGGGTAGAAACTGAAATATTCCCTGCATTAACACATCTGTTAAATGTCCTCAGCACTCCATGTAGTCCTTGTCTGTTGCAAGGGTAAGAGGGCTATGCATTGAGTCCATGTCGGGACAGGTGTTAATAAAAGTAAACTCCGGACACGTTGTAGATCTACTTAACTTGGCTTGGATTTACTGCCATCTGGATAATGAACAATGTTGTACAACCTTTTTTTTTTTTTCCTTATTATGAATGCCTAACCTTAAATAAGTGACTTGGATACCTTGTTATTTAGTTTTATCTCTACTAGTGAGTAAGCATATGTGTGCAATGACAGAGATGGAGTAAATAGAGAAGGGATGGTCCTGGGTTTGTGCTCCAGCACCCTCCCTACTAGCTGTATGCCCTTGAACTAGGTAATTAAATACGTCGAGCCTCAGTTTCTTCATGCGTTGTATGGGAACAATAGTGTGTACTTTCCAGTATTCTGGTAAGAGGCACATGAAACATGTACCTAAAGGGTCTAGCATAGGGCCTTTTAAATTGGGACTTAATATGTGGTAGTTGCTGTTTTGTTGCTGTTATTATCATTAATGTTATCTGCATATAAAATATACACAGTTTCCTTAGGAGTAATTTTTCCACCTTTACCTGCAATTTTAGCATTAGCAATGCATATTTACTAGGCACCTAGATTTCCTTCATTTAAGAAACATTTAGTGAATGCCAGCTTTGTGTCAGGCACTTTGCTAGGGGAATCAATGGCTAGCCACTCAGAGCAAGTCCCTGCCCTCACAGAAAGAAGATGTCCCCACTTTCAGAGTGGTCTCCTTCTTGCCAGTACAGTGCCTGCTTCCTCTGAGGGGTTTAGCTTCAAGGCAGGGATTTCCTTCAGCTGGGAGGTGGAGGAATGCATTACCTGTGATTTTATTGTGCACAAAATGACATTTGAACCCTCAGCCAGGGGCATCCACACGCACATGCTGTTTGGTACTCACGGGCACTGTGGTTCACAGCTATGCTCTTCTGAAATGCGGGAAAAGGTGGCTTGCATCACACAAAATGTGACAAAAATTCTTTTGATCACTGATTTCTCCGCTGGATTTCTTACCCCTTACCAACTGGTAAGTTGATAAATTTAATTTTTGCTTAGGTGCTTTTCTAGTTTAATCTTATAAATTAAATAGCTGTAGATATGAAAATAGTCTTTGAAGCAGGGCCGATTATCTCTAGTTATTAGCTGTGTGGCTCTTGTGCAGGT
>NW_007726606.1:459169-464158 GCF_000696425.1 Galeopterus variegatus
AATAGTCTTTGAAGCAGGGCCGATTATCTCTAGTTATTAGCTGTGTGGCTCTTGTGCAGGTTACATATGCTCCCTGACCTCTGTTATCTCATCTATAGGATGGGGGTCACAATCTTACCTGCGTCACCCAGTTGTGAGGATTAAGAATTCTGTGTGTTAAAATGCTTAGGGAATGCCTGGGACCTAGTGAGGGTTACACAACTCCTTGCAGTTGCTCTTTCTTCTTATTTTTAATAAGTGCATTGCTCTGATAATATTCATCTTTGGGGCAGTCATTTTATCAGATTTTGGCTTATTTATACCCTCTCTCCCTCTAGCCTCCCTCACATCAGACCCCTCCATGTAAGGTAAGACATACTAATGGTCTAATAGGTTTCCTTCTAAATTTTTTCTGTGTTCATATTATATATAATAAATATATATCACATGTGGATATGTACATAGATACACATTCATATGTGTGTGTGTGGGGGGGTTGCTATGGTTTAAATGTTTGTGTCTCCCCAAAATTCATAGGTTGAAATCCTAACCCTCAAGGTGATGGGACTAGAAGGTGGGGCCTTAAGGACATGATTAGGTCATGGGAGCACACCCCTCATGAATGGTATTAGTGCCCTTATAAAAGATCCCTGAGAGAGACCCTCACCCCTTCCACCATATGAGGACCAGCAAGAAAGCACTGCCTATGAACCAGACAGCGGACCCTCACCAGATACTGAATCTGTTGGTGCCTTTATCTTGGACTTTCCAGCCTCCAGAACCATGAGAAATAAATTTCTGTTGTTTATAAGCCACTGGTTTATGGTGTTTTGTTATAGCAGCCAGAATGGACTAAGACAGCGTTTGTGAGATTTTTTTTTTTTTTCTTCAGCTGGCTGATATGGGGATCCAAACCCTCAACCTAGGTTTACAACACCATACTCTAACCAGCTGAGCAAACCAACCAGCCCCAAACTGGACTCATTCTGTGCAAACTGTTCTGTATCTTGCTTCCCTCATCCAGCTGTAGCATAATCCTCCCTGCTGTGGGCATACCATGATTTACGTAGTCATTCCCCTCATTGAATATATTGAAGGACATTCACTTAGTCTCCAAGGGCTTCTCCCTCAATTCTCACCCCAGCCACAAATAGTGATGCAATAAACATATTTGCCCAGACTGATGCTTTGATTCCTNCTGTTGTTTATAAGCCACTGGTTTATGGTGTTTTGTTATAGCAGCCAGAATGGACTAAGACCGTGTTTGTGAGATTTTTTTTTTTTCTTCAGCTGGCTGATATGGGGATCCAAACCCTCAACCTCGGTTTACAACACCATACTCTAACCAGCTGAGCAAACCAACCAGCCCCAAACTGGACTCATTCTGTGCAAACTGTTCTGTATCTTGCTTCCCTCATCCAGCTGTAGCATAATACTCCCCACTGTGGGCATACCATGATTTATGTAGTCATTCCCCACATTGAATATATTGAAGGACATTCACTTAGTCTCCAAGGGCTTCTCCCTCAATTCCCACCCCAGCCACAAATAGTGATGCAATAAACATATTTGCCCAGACTGATGCTTTGATTCCTATGGGGTGCATTCCCAGGTGTGGGATTGCTAGGCCAGACTCTAAATTTTTAAAATGGATTTTTATCATTCTAATGCATTATGGTGAAGAGAGCCAACATCTTGATAGAAACACTCAATTTAGAGTGAATTTTTTAGATTTAAAAGTAGACGGTAATTAAGCATATTCACATTAAGAGGAGTAATTCGACCAGCAAATCACAGTATTAATTGATTATAATGCCTCAAAGACTTTTGATTCAATTTTTGAGGATAAAGAAGCAGGTGGAAACTCCACCAGTTATACACAGATATTTTGCACACGAGTATGAGAGAGTAGCTAGCTTACTTTTGCTAGTAATTATGTAGAATAAAAATAGCTAAAATGTGTAATTTTGGATGCCAAACATAAATCGGCAGTGGCTGTCAGGATTGTCCAGTGGAGAAGTATGCTGGGGGGTGTGGGGCGGGGGGCAGGAGGGCCCTGACAGGTTAGTGACCTGGTTGGTTAGTAATGTTTGTTATAAAGGATGTGTGGGGAAAGCATCATGAATCCAGGCATCCCCTGCCCCTGTACTAGTGAACGGTTCACCCTCACAGAAGCCCAGAGGTATGTAACAGAACGCCTGTGATATGGACTGCCTTTTTACTCGTGGCCTCCAAAAATCCAGGTTTTCTGAATTAAGGGGAATCTTGCTGGTATCAGATGGGTGAGAAATGAGTTTATGTTTTGCCACAGAAGGAACCAAAAGAGCTCAAAATAAATAGTGGTGCTGGGGGTGGTCGTCAGGGTGGGTAGAAGTGGATGAAGGAGGAGATTGCCTCCAGTCTCCTCTGGAAACGTGCTTCCTTTGTCTTGGAGGAGAATTAAGTGAATCTTGTTTAGCTGCACCGTGATGAAACAGCTTCCTTGATTTAACATTTTTGACAGCTTACTTCTATAACTTAATTCTTGATCCCACTGGGTCTTGGAGAAACCTTACAAGTCGTTTTGTTTGTGTTTTCTGCCTTTTGATATTACTTTTTAATGGGGGGGGGAAGGCGATTCCAGGAGAGTAGCAGAAATGGGGGAACATGGAGATGGCAGGTCATTCAAAAGCCTGGCTCAGGTTCATATCCCGATGCTGCTACCTATCAGCCCCGTTAAATTGGGCTCATAATCTGCTGCTCAGGCAGTAGATGTCCTCCTTTGTAAAGTGGACAGAGTTGTACTTATTTCTCAGGTTTTTCGTTAAGGTTAAATGTACTAATATATGTAAAGTAAATTCTGAGTAAGTATTAAACAAAAAAATGGGGTACATCGTATTGGGTAGTTTTTTGGTATTATCAAGATGCCTTTCTTTACTAGTGTCCTTTTATTTCACTAGTATCAAAAGGACTATTTCTCAAAGTAGTAGATGGCATTTAGTTAGTGCTTTAAAAAATAATTTTTTGGTATAATAAACTCCTGTGAAATGCAATTTACACTAAACTTATGAAAAGTGGTGTGGTGGGGGGAAGGAGTCTTTAGCTTATAGGATATGGAGGATATTTGTTTGGATTTTTATACGTATGTATATAGTTTAGGTACTGGAGATGGTGAAAGTGAGCATTTGAAGTTGGTGACGTATTTCGCAAATTTTCAGGAGACTGAGTTTCGGAGAGATTAGGTAATTCGCCACGAGTCACTTCGTAGTGAGTGATAGAGCTGACTGCAAACCTATGTGTGTCTACAGCCAAAGCCCGTGTTCCTTCCATGTACACACGACTGTGGAGAAGGGAAGAGATAGAAGGCATTTTTTGTAATTCAGGGGACAATTTGAGATTCTTTCATCTTTGTTGTGCTCTCTTTACTAAGGCAGGAAGTAGATTCATCAAACCTTGAAGGAGATGAAAATATAAGAGCTCGAATTAAAAAACAAAATGAAACAAAAAAACCCAACTGGTTAAGTCGAGATGACATTCTGGTTAACTGAAGACTTGCTTTACATTAAAGAACAACAAAAACCTAATTCTTTGAGTGTCTCTGAGACCTAGCCTTTTCCCACGAGGCCCCTCTGCTCACGTTTCTGGAAGTTCCCTTCTGTGTTGAATAGTAATCACTCATCCAATGCCTGGGCTCTGCCTGCAGTCTCTTCCTCTGTCTCCGATGTCACTCTTCTCCGCCTTCTTCAGAAGCTATTATGTGACCTCCAGATCTCTGACTCCCTGTATTACCATTAGAAGACATCTACACTGGGAAATCGCTCGGTTCCTGTTTTTGATTAATATTTTATCAGCTGCAAGAGGAAATGGTATTCTGTAGCAACACTAATAAGTAATTGAGCAGATGAGATGCTTTTGCTAGCTTTGGTAAAAAGTATGGGCAAGGTTACAACCGAAGAGCTGTGAGAGACTCAGGATGATAGAGTCAAACGTCTGAATTGAATATTTGCTGGGGTTAAAATCTAACACTGCTGTGAGCAGAAATCAAGCGCTAAATCCTTTTTTGAGTAGTGGCTTACCAGCCTATATTTATTAATGGTGGTAGTTGTAGTGCGTCTGAATTGAATATTTGCTGGGGTTAAAATCTAACACTGCTGTGAGCAGAAATCAAGTGCTAAATCCTTTTTTGAGTAGTGGCTTACCAGCCTATATTTATTAATGGTGGTAGTTGTAGTGATGATAATTTCCATCTTCATTTAAAGCCACCTAAACAAGAGGACCTAAAATATTAATTTTTCATAGTGTTTAGTGTGTACCATTATGTCTAAATTTGAGACTGGATCCCCTGTAGTAGCCAGCAAATGCTGAGAAGTCTGCTCACCCCACTGTATCCAGTGCTTCTATGACAGAGGAAGCAGGATCTATCAGTAACAATGCTGCCTGGTAATTACCGAATCATAAATGTTGGAGGGGCCAAAGGTCACTGGCTTAGTAGCAACTCTANGGTAGTTGTAGTGATGATAATTTCCATCTTCATTTAAAGCCACCTAAACAAGAGGACCTAACATATTAATTTTTCATAGTGTTTAGTGTGTACCATTATGTCTAAATTTGAGACTGGATCCCCTGTAGTAGCCAGCAAATGCTGAGAAGTATGCTCACCCCACTGTATCCAGTGCTTCTATGACAGAGGAAGCAGGATCTATCAGTAACGATGCTGCCCGGTAATTACCGAATCATAAATGTTGGAGGGGCCAAAGGTCACTGGCTTAGTAGCAACTCTAGTCTGACTCCTTGTGAATTTTAAATGCTTGTACTCTGTATGTTTTAATTCCCACTGGACAATCTGATGCATGGTGTAGTGGGGAGTTATTCTTCCGTATTTGTTTTTATTCATCTCAGGTGAAAAGACTTTGTTTTTCATAATGTTGTGGAGACTGGGCTTCAATAAATGGAAATGGTTTCAGCTCATTGCAGTCAGGCTTCCTTGTCGAAGGATGCTCCATTTTCCATCTTACATGATGTTCAGCGCAG
>NW_007726606.1:464793-474930 GCF_000696425.1 Galeopterus variegatus
GCAGTCAGGCTTCCTTGTCGAAGGATGCTCCATTTTCCATCTTACATGATGTTCAGCGCAGCCCTCTGAGTTATAGAAACGTGACCCTGGGGACATCGGGAACAGCTGCTCACACACACCCTGTGGGAGGCCCTGGCTCTTGGGGAGGCCTGGAGAGCAGCAGGAGCCTGAGTTTCAGGGTCAGGAATTGCAGGTAAGAACACAGCACATTTATGAAATCGTGGTGGCTCCTTCTTCCTTTCTTCTTCTTGCCCTAAGTCTTTTAGAAGCAGGTGCTACTGTACTCAAGCACAATTCACTTAGGTTTGTGTCTCTAGTGTATCACATGGGAGCGTTCATTAAATTGTGGCAATTCCAGTTCGTGTGGTTATCAAGTCAACATCAAATATCGTGAAGTGTGTTTTAGCCTGTAAACATCACTTGGTAATTCTCTGATATGTTTGGGCTGATTTCCTTCTTGCTTCCATCCATTCATAAAGTTACCATTTTTATTGCTAAGGTATTGCTATTGTGGGTTTTTAAGGGCAGTTGTCATGGGATGACGGACATTGGCACTAGATGCAGCTGTGATGGGTGCTACTCATTTTATTTAAATTTTTTTCCCCATAAACTCCCTCCATTGAAATCCAACTAATTAGTGAAATTTAATTGAGGAATTTTTGTCTTTTAACTAATGAATTACTAGCATTTTAACAAATAATATTTGATATATGGCTACGGGGGTTAAAAAGTACAAACTAGTTTCTTTCAACAATACGTAAATTTTCTTATAAAGCCAAATGGAAAATATTTGCCTGCAAGAAGTAGTGACCACAGGTCTTACTTTTTGGTCGGGATTTAGTAGCGAAATGCCTTGTAGCATCTATTGCATTTTGCAGGGGACAATGACAAAGAAGATGTCAACAATGTAGCCTCTCTTTTCAAATGGTCTTCACCTCTCCTCTCCAAGGAGAGTGGTGAACCAGAGCGAACGTTTAACTACCTGGAACACTTCCTTTTCCTCTTTTCCCCCCGCTGGTCCTCGGTTGTGCTGTCAACAATGTAGCCTCTCTTTTCAAATGGTCTTCACCTCTCCTCTCCAAGGACAGTGGTGAACCAGAGCGAGCGTTTAACTACCTGGAACACTTCCTTTTCCTCTTTTCCCCCCGCTGGTCCTCGGTTGTGCTGACTCTGACTCAGGGTGTTCTGACTTGAGACTTACCAGCAGGTTCAGGAAGGTGCACATCGCTTTAAGAAAAAGTTCTGAGGAAAAAGTATAATTCTTTTTCTTCTAAATGGAGATATAAAATTCATATAAGCATGATTTATCATTTGATTGGAACATTATATTTTATGGTCGGAGCGCACGTGTATCACCCTATCTGCCTCTGACATCCAGCGAGTGGCTCTGGCTTCTACAATTTTGATGACAGAGCTTTCACAACAGTATTTCTTTGCGTGCGCATGCCCAGACCTAGTCATTAATTTATTCTTCTGGGTCTACACTGGAGCACTTGGAGCAAGGGCCCAACTCCACCCATAGTGGAGGAGGGTATGGAGTCAGAGAGAAGCAGGTGCAGGGAGTCATTGCTGGGCTGATGGGGGCCACACCTGCCTGCTTCACACCCCCTTGCTGAGCTGATGGCCTTGGTGCTGGTGGTTCTGGATTCTTCCACACTTTCTTTTACGTCAGGAAACATGGGAGCACTGAGCCATCCTTCCTCTGGCAGTCATGACCAAGGACACCAATATTACGAACAAGCGATTCCCCAAAGGTACACGTTGAAATAGGAAAGGTCCCAGCAAGACTGGCTGTATAATATGCCAGACCCATTGCAACATGAAAACATGGGGTTTTAGCCAGGGGCAGGGAAGTTAATCTCCCCTGCCATGGGCCCACTACCCCAACCTAGGGTGGACAGGTACCCCTCAAAGGATTTCACTCTCTGTTCTGGGACACACTCTGGATTGCAATCAGGGTGAGCAAAAGACCCTTTGTCCAGTCACCAGCCCAACACTCTGTAGTCCTGCCAGCCCAGGACATGGCAAGACCATGGCCCTTCCTGACCCCCAACCATTCCCATACCACTCCCATGCCCCCACTGGGAATGGGAGGTGACAGTGAGAGATGGCTGGCAACAGAAGATTTGGGTCTTCCTTTCTGAGGAAACCTGGGTTGGGGTGGCACTGGTCTTGAGTTAGGGGCTGGGAGGAGGGGCTGGCCTGGCCCAGGGTAGAGAGCAGGTGACCAAGAACTTGTCTTGGGGGGTGTGGAGGATAAGACACACATGTGAGCTGAGACTCTAAACTCCCAGTATATGTTCCATTGCTCCATCAGATTTTACTTACAAAGCCCAGATTCAGAAATACAATTATTAAGAATTGCAAGACAGCACCCACTGAACATTAAACTCTCACGGGGCCCTGTGTGACACTTTGGTCTCACACCCATGAAACTAGCCCTAGACCCCAGGAAAGCCCACCCCCATGGGGTGATCATCGGGAACATTTCCAACTAGTGGCTTGTAAGAGGCCAAATCACAAGATATTGAATTTAATGGAAAAGCTGTTGGTATAGAATGTAACTCATGACCTATTCTTATTTCGAAGTGAGTTTGTAGCAAATCAGGACGTGAACCCATCCTGCTCTTGGTGAGGTTGTGTGTGACTCAGATGTGAACATTTGTCCAATTATGTGGACAGTGTACACTTTACAGGGATGTGGCTCATTGGATGTAAATTACACTTCAACACAATTGATTTAAAAAATGCCATGTAGGGATGAAAGACTCCAGAAAACCTCAAGGCAACTTTGAATGGACTCACTCTTCTTCTGAATTGGTAGCAGAAACATCTTTTCCATCTGGTTTGCATCCCTTTATCAGTTTTACCTACACTTAAGTATGTTTCAGTTTTACTATGCACGTTACAGTACTCTAACCCTCTTGTTAAATATGTTATTACATTTAATCTTTATAGTGGCCCAGCGTAGAGGCTACTCTCTAGTCTAGTGGTTCTCCATCAGGGGTGATTTTGCCCCTCCAGGGAACATTTGGCAATGTCTAGAGACATCTATGGCTGTCACATCTGGGCATAGGGGACGAGGGAAAGAAGGTGCTTCTGGCATGCAGTAGTTCAAGGCCAGGGAGACTGCTGAACACCCGACAGCTCACAAGACAGCCGCCAGCACCAAATGTGAACAGTGCAGAGGATGGGAACTCTGTACTGTTGTGCAAAGTCTCAAGGTGGTTCTGTCAAGGGACTAGTAGGTGGGAGGGATAGGGATTCTAGACAGCCTAATACTATGTCAACCTCGCTTACTATGGGTAATTAGCAAAGAATTAACAGCAGAAGATTGCTCTTGCCAGTGCCCATCTAGAAAGCAGTGCTTATTCAAGGTGCTAATTAGAGTATTTTGTTGCTAGTAAAAATAAGAGTCAGATTTCATGATTGATTCATGATCATTTTAAAGTTAATGCTGCTATTATCATACAAAGTAGTGGTAAGTGGAGGTAAGAGAATTTTTGCTTTGGGATACTCAGTCAACACTGAGGTAAACACACAGGAAACCCATTTATCTAGGGCTTAATGCTTTGTTGTTTCTTCTCAGCACATCTTTGGTGCCTTTGGGCTTTTTAACGTTCTTTGGCAGTTGTAATTTATTAATTGATTTTTAAATTTGGCTTGTGAAAATGAACTTTAGTTAGAGACTGAGGAGAATGAAAAGGTCTATTCGTTTTTCAGCTGCTGGTTCTCAATCTTCAGCATTAGGGAGCCGTGGAAGTCAGCGAGCCCAGGACCTCAGCAATCTTAGACTCCCAGCTTCTCCACATCACAGATGAAGAACCAGTTGCTCAGAAAAGAACTTCCCATCAATACATTTTAATAAAAAATAGTGATGTTAAGCGGTCTCCTTATCAAATGCATCCTAACATAACTTCATAGATGTGAGTTCCCCTGGTGAATTATTTGACTGGGGTTCTTAGGTATGTTTTATTTTATACCTTGTGCACTTAATTTGTTTTTTTGTCCAATGGACCCACTTTGGCAGTCTGGTGAAGCCTTTGGAAGCCTTCTCAGAACATTTTCAAATGCATACTATAAAATACCTAGGTTTATAAAGGGAACCAATTATACAGTAATGCCTTGGTGTCTGTGGGGGTTGGTTCCAGGACCCTCTTCTTATACCAAAATCTGTACGTACTCAAGTCCTTTAGTGGGCCCTGCAGAACCCATGTATAATGGAAAGTCAGCCCTCTGCATAGGTGGGTTCTATATACTGTGAAGACAGTATTTTCTATCCACGTTTGGTTGAAAAAACTCTGCATGTGAGTGGGCCCACACAGGTCAAATCCATGTTGTTCAGGGGTCAGCTGTACTTAAATATAGTTCTATCTGTGACCCCAAGGTATGCATGGAAAAAAAAATAATAGGAGGTGCTAATCATACAGTTTTACAAATCTAACTCTGAGTTTTGTTGATGTTTCTGTATAATATCTGAAATTCTTTGCTCCTGTGAAATTTGGTCTGGTGAGCTCTGCATCCAGCTGCTGATAGAGACAGAGCTAATAATAATTTTTAATGTTTATCAAATGCATATAATATTCCAGTAGCTGTGCTAACGATTTTACAATGCATCATCCCATTTAATCTTTACAATTCCATATGGTAGTTTATATTCATTTGACTGGTGAGAAAACCTAGGCTCAGAGAAATGACATTACTGTTCATCGTTGGAACTGGAATTTCAAGCCAGTCCACAGTCTTAGTCACTTCTCAATTAATTGTCTTAATTTAGTAATGCTGATTCCATTTTAATTTGGTTTGGTTCTTTGGAGTTGTTTATATCTTGTGAGTCTTAGCATGTTTTTGTTAGAGAAACTTCCTAGGTTCTCATGATGCTGACAGTCAGAAATGAGGCAAACCAGAACAAAGGTCTCAGTTTGGCTCTCTATCCTCTTCCATTCTTCAGTCCTGGGCGTTTTCCTTGAATGACAGTGAAAGCAAAGAGAACGTGTCCATTCTCCAGGATGGGCAATCCCATTAGTGATTCCTTTTTGTTTTTCCTTAGGATGAAAAAGAAGGGAGTGGGGCCCTTTCACTTAGGTTAGGATGGTTCCATTGATTAAATTATGGAGCCTGTTTGGTTAAAATAATTGTACAATAAGGATGTGATTATTGACATTACTGTCTGCTCTAATACATTATTATCTTATACCAAAAATTATCTTTTGTGTTTTGCTATCAATTCTTTTACTATTTCCCAAATGTACGAAGTTGGATAATTAGAAACAAATTATAGCAAATTGGTTAATCCTGCCAATTAGAGTAACTTTTTCAGTCTCTTTTGCCTCTTTCTGCCCGCCCAAAAAGGTGGGAAATTACTAAAGTAAAGCAAGTAACAAGTATGTTTTGGGTTGGGCCGGAGTTTAATTAGGGAAAGGACTATAGGACAGAAATGGTGTTTGGGGATTATGGGGCTATTTTTCTTTTTCCTTTATGTATTTGGGAGTGGAATATCTGCTCGAATTCTGAATTTAGTTAGATATATATAATACTGGAGACATTCAGCAGTCCACCTTTATTTTTTTGTTATAACATCATGTTTTTATTTAATTACATTTTAATATTAATGTTGTTTTAAAATGAAAATGATGACTTGCAAAATGTATTTTTGGAGATTGGGGAGAAATCTCAGTTTGCTTTGTAACTTTGGACCAGGCACCTGCTCAGAGCCTTGATTTTCTCATCTCTGAAATGACATTAGTAAGCATCTGTGTGGATGCTCTTTGGAAACCAAAATGCATGAACTACTTTTTATTTTTTTTATTTTTTTAAGGAATAGTATTAGGGTACTGGTAAGGAAGAGCTGGCACACTTTAGTGATGTAATTGAGAACTGTTTAATAAAGGACTGTTTACAAAAGTCTAGCCAGGCTTAAGGGAAACCAGCAAGGGGTCCAGGTCTGACCGGGCAAGGAGAAGAAGGAACAGAAGCTTGGGCAGTGAAGGTCACAGCCTGATGGAGCTCTCTTCTTAAGGAGAGGTCCTGGTGACCTGGCAGGGAGGCAGCCAGAGGGATGAGAGTATCCCGGCCTCAGTCCCTTCCTCCCTCAGATCTCCTGCCAGTGCCTTTCAAAGGCCAAGCCAACCAAAGTTCAGAGCACAAGGAAGCCTCTGATGCTGTCCTTAAGAGGTCAGCCTCCTGGGGACAGAATTGAAGGGGAGGACAAGGGAGGGGACTGGATTTGGAAGGAAACTTAGAAAACATTTAAAAAGTGCTTCTTGCATAAGAGAATATTATAATTTATGAAAATAAACAAAAATATATTGTTTTTTCCCTATTTTATAACTAAAAGAAGACAGTCAAGGTTACTTACCTTTATCTCCACCACTCACATTGTGTGTAAGATATATGTGTGTGAGTGAGATGTGTGCGTGTATGTATATATGTGGCATATGCTGACCTTTACAAATATAAAGATATTTTCCAACCAGTCTGGGATTCTACTGTATGCAAAATAGGTTACTTTGGGTTACTTTGAGATAAGGAGAAGTGAGCAAAAGAAAGTAGAGCCTTTAATCAGGTGGTTACAACCTACCTGCCCTTGTTAACTCTCCTTGCAAAATCAAGTAATGGATTTCAGTTTAGGTTTCCACATACAGGTGTTTCTTTGGGCAAAACTGCCAGAGGAATACACTTGAATGTTTAGTAGCTAATTTCAGAAGGACATTGTCTAGGTCTTTGGGCTCCAGATTTTACTACTATGCATTTTTATGTTTTCAAAACTCATTGCCCTTTTCTCAACCGAATAAAGTAGGGCCAAAGAAATATATTGATCTAGCAGCCAGTTAGTCCCCATGTTAATAATGGGAAGGATGATTTGCAGATGTCACCATAGGTAACAATAGTCATAACCTATGCCCGTGGTCAGTCGTGGTCAGATGTCACCATAGGTAACAATAGTCATAACCTATGCTGGGAACATTTTTTGTGTGTGAATTGCCTAGTAAGAGAGGAAGATCCTTTTTAAGCTTATTTTGTTTAAAGCATTGTGAATGAAGTGCCTGGTATAGTACTATAAGTTATGCTTGTATGCAATAAACATTTAAACATATATGCTTACAAATGTAATCAAATTAATTTATGCTAATCAAAGGGATACTTACAAGAAGAAAGAATACCAAAGGCTCATTGTCCCACCCTTCAAAGAAAATTACCTTGGGCTCTGGCTGTGTCTGTTAAACTTTAATTTGAATCAGAATCAAGTGGAGGTGCTTGTTAGAAATGTAGATTTCTCCATTTCACTCTGGATCTCTTGAGTCAGAATCTCTGGACTTGAGACATAGCAATACGCTTTCTCAAACCTCACTAAGTGATTTGATGGCCATGCTGAGTTTAGGAGGCATTGTTCTCTGGCATAAAACTTTAGGAAATCTTTGTTCCATCTAGGAGCACTTTATCTGGAAAACTCCACGAAGAAATAGGGAGCAGGCAGGCGATCGATTCAAGTGCGTATCCTGGCTTAGCCTCCTCAATTTTCTTAAGAGTATGTTAATTGTCCCTTTGCTCATCTGGTTGCCAAATGCCCATGGGTTCTGCCTGTTTTTGGCAACAGAGGATATCTGCACTGCCAATTCTTGCCAGGGATTATAACTTCATGTCCCTGCTGTCAAACGCAGATCCAATGTTTGCTTTACTCATGAGAATCTATCCATCCCTTTTTATGTCCAAAAATGTATCCTCAGAACAAACACTGTGAGAAATACCCTCACCTGTCCAATGCCAAAGGATGGACATGGAGACATGAGGTACAGCGAAGCGAGACTTTAATAAGGGCCTTGCAAGTCTGGGTGTCTGTGAATGGGACAGGCATGCGGAAAAGGGCTGTAGCAAGAAATTTATTCCCTAGTACACAGGTCCCTCCCCCCACTTCCTAATTGGCTGAGTACAATGGGGTGCACAATCTTCCCAAATGATGGCTAAAATTTATTACCCTCTTGCAAGGAATTCCTTTGTCTGGAGGCTCAGGACAAGCCCACGAAAAAGGCCTACTTCAGCCCTGTGAAAGGAGAAACACCAGGGAGTGAAGAAAACAATGGGGGCTAGTAACTAATTACCATCTCAAGGAGAGATCTATCTGTTCAGAGACCCTCCAGGAATGGGCTGGACCAGTCAGACAATTTTTGGACTGGGCCTAATCATTTAAAACACCCTCAGGTAAGTCATTTCTGAAAACGAATCACTTAGATTATTTTCTTACAAACACCACCACCAGGGAGCAGGATATGTGAACCACATGGTTTGGGCCCTCTGTAGGATATAAGTTTAGTGCATTGTGCTATAGCTCCCGCCAACCTAAAATGAACGACAGAGAGACCAACTCTCCAAAGCAAAGGGTTTATTTGGGAATAGCAGTGGATTGTTGTCTGGTATACGTGTGCTATGGCGAACCATAGGTGAATTCCAAGGGAGCTGGGGCAAAGGGAAAGCTTTTAAAGACAAAAAGGAAAAGTCTGCTTAAGCTGTTTTGAAACAAAGACCATTGTCTACAGAGGCTTGTTGCAGGAGCTGGCATTAGGGTGGAGACAGCCACTGCCTGACACTCCCAGCGAGTGTCCTGTGTAAGCTGCTTACCATGAATACTGTGATGTTGAGGAATTCCTTGCCTAGTTTCCAACACATGCATGAGGCACCCTCCTTCGTGGCCTCCCAGCTCCCTCTTGTTAGAGTCTGATGTTAGTGACACTGTTTTGATACTGATAACTTTAATTCTCCAACAGAAGTAATAAGAAAACAGTCATAAGAAGACTATTTTATGTATTACTGATTACCAATGAGGTTGTCATATTGTGAGGTGACGTGATGTTTTCATTCATTCACTTATTTATTGTTAAGAGCTTGTTATGTGACAAGCACTGTGCCACGCTCTTGAAGTACAGTGGCAAGTAAAGCAACGTAGGTCCTCCCCTTCATCGGACTTAGGGTCTGGGGGGAGGGGAGACAGATATGAATCAAATGACTCCCCTGTAAAGAGTATGGCTCCTAACTCTGATAAAAGGCCTTTGGAAGATTGAAACAGTTCCTTGATAACGTATAGCTATAAAACTGACCTGAACTCTGGCTACACGAGAGAATATTTAGGTCTCAGAATGGGGAATTTCATCTTCAGAGGGAACTCTTTTTAGCTAATAGAGTTGTTGAATCCAGAAATTTATCTGCCATTGTTTATATTTTCCTCCTATGATTCTTAATTTTATTTTGTATTTTGTATTTATACCTTATATTTATAGACTTTAGCAGCCAATTTTTAATTTTAATCTAACAGTGTATCTTAAACAGTTTCCATCTTGTTGAAGGATGCATACTGTTCTACCCATAGAATGGCTTAACAGTTCCACCATTGCCAGATTGTAGGCTGATCCTGTTATTTGCTGTTATTAATACTGTTATAACAAACACCCTTGTGTATAAGCCTTCTTCTTACTTAGAATTATGTTTTAGAGTAGAGTCTCAGAAGTAGAATAGCCATGTCCAGGAAAATTAAGCTCCTGGTGATTCTGAACTAATGTACCTAGTTATTTTCTTTCTTTTTTTTTTTTTCCTTTTTGTCTTTTGTCGTGTCCGGCAACGGATCGCAACCCTCAGTGTCGCGCCCGTACCGGACCGGACCGTCAACGGGATCGCAACCCTCGGTGTCGCGCCCACACCTCGCTCAGCCAGTGAGCGGGAACCGGTCTGTATGTGGGATCCGGGCGGGAGCGCTGCTGCGCTCCCAAGCGGCACACTGTAGCAGTGTGCCACCGGGCCGGCCCTTACCTAGTTATTTTCTGAAGGGATTGTACCCTTTCATACCCCACTAGTACCATACTGGAGTTGGGTGAGGAGGCTGTTCAATGACCATTTATGCCACTGTGTGTTCAGAATTTTAAAAATCTCCTGTTGTTGATGGGAGATGAGGAGAGGTGTTTAATTTTAATTCATTTGTCCTTGTTGACTCGTATAACATTGTTTTCCTTAACAAAATCTTTGTAGTTTGCTCTTCAAAGCACACATTGAAGGGATCTTCAGAATGGGTGGTTATAACCTCATGAGCGAGGGAGAGGTGCTAAAGGAAGGAGTTCCATTTCTCTGGCAGCCTGCCAGTTTCTCAGGGTC
>NW_007726606.1:475399-476146 GCF_000696425.1 Galeopterus variegatus
AGGGAGAGGTGCTAAAGGAAGGAGTTCCATTTCTCTGGCAGCCTGCCAGTTTCTCAGGGTCAATGTGTACAAGTCCCTGAGCTGTGGGTGAGGCGGTTGTGGACCAGGTGGCCCCAGTGTTTGGGAGCCAGTTGGCAAGTGACCCAGAGTCGGCCCTGCAGGCAGAGTTTGGTCATTCTCTTCTGAACAGACAGAGGGGTCTCCCCTCTTGATGCACTTTTGATATCTGGAGTTCCGGATGAGTTAGCAGCACAGCAAGTACATTTTCCAACAGATTCTCCAAGGTAGGCTTGAACATTTAAAAGACTTCTAGTGTGAGAGATCATGAGGTATAAATGAGAATATCACAGGCCTGTAATTTTTCCACTCCTAGAAGATTGTTTCTCTGGCCCCATTTTCTCTGGGCCTGGCCTCAACTCATCCTTCGGTTCTCAGCATGCATGCCATTCTCTCCAGAAAGCCTTTCCTGGTTGGGGATGAAATTGGGGACTCTCCTGGATGTTCCCTCGGAACTTTATAGATCCCCATCATCACTTTTGGCACACTTGGTCCTAATTTTTTGGCCTACATTTCTACTTTCTCTGTGAGCCCCATGAGGACAGACAATGTATCCGTCTTGTTAACAGTTGGACTGCCAGCAACTAGTACAGTGACAGGCATACAGTAGAGAACCTATAAGTATTTGTCAAAATTACAAAGTGAATGAATGAATGCTAAGTTTTTAGAGAGATGGATATAAGCCAGTAT
>NW_007726606.1:476640-488479 GCF_000696425.1 Galeopterus variegatus
CAAAATTACAAAGTGAATGAATGAATGCTAAGTTTTTAGAGAGATGGATATAAGCCAGTATCGTAATCAAGTTATATTGGGAAAATGAATATTAGAATCATTGAATCCCTGAGTTAAAAGGGAATTTAGAATTATCTGACTATTCCTTATTATCAAGTGTGGACATCCTAGGTGTGTTAGCTGTGCAATCTCAGACAAGAGACTTAACCTCTCTGAGTCTCCCATATATCAAAAATAGGAAACCTGTGTCTTCCTCAGAATATTGTGAAGATCAAGTCAATCAGAACAAATCAGCTTGCCCAGTGCCTGGCACAGTACAGGTGCTCAATAAACACTAACTTTTCTTTGTTAAAATCCTGATGGCTCATTGAAACAACCAACTGAATCTTTGAGACTCATGCAATTTCCTTGGAAACTCAATTTTGATTTAAATATCCACAGCATCTCATTTCCACCTTTAGAAAAAAAAAATAAAATGACATTTTGGCATGATTGGACCCAAGAGCTTGGAAACTCAATTTTGATTTAAATATCCACAGCATCTCATTTCCACCTTTAGAAAAAAAATAAAATAAAATGACATTTTGGCATGATTGGACCCAAGAATGGAGAAGAAATGAAAAGCATCCTGGAAATCTTAGTAGGACACTCAGGTGAAATAGAAGGAAGATGGCCCTACGTGGAGGCCTGTTGTCCCCCACCTCTGCATAAATAGTGATGTTCTTAAAACCTCATGTTTTGGGAAATTGCCCTGCAATATTGCCGTATATCTAAGACTAGACTGACTCCTTCCCAACCTCCACGTTCATGTCAGCTGGTAGGACTCACAAAGCCGGTGTATATCTTATTCTCTCCCTCACCCCGTATTGTCTCTTTCCTGCATTGAGCATTGCATGGAACTTCTTGCACTGTTCCAACAGAGGCTGCAGATAGATATGGGACTGTTCAGGGAGATAATATCACCTGCTAATTCTGCCTCCTCCATCAGAGTGTGCCTAATCAGTGATGGGGGGACCAAAGCTGGATTAGGTCTGCAGCATCCCCCTATGTCTGCTAAGCACAGGAGATGGATGATAGAGATAATAACTTGCTGCTTTATCTTTCTCCATCTCCTTACTGCAGCTCTAACTACTGCCTTGTATCCTCTGGGAGCTAATTGTAGGATTCCATTCCTCTAAAGAGAAGTTAGGAAAGGGATACAGTGCACACCACCCCCGCTGCCCTTTGATCCCTGCTCCCCCCACCCACCCCCAGCCTTGAAACAGAGGGGGGGAAAGGCATTAACAGACCCTCAGAAATGAGTCTTACTCTGTGTCTGATGCCATGACCTTCAAAATATTTTTGAAAAGAAGTCCTTACCTTGGCTATCTTCTGGCTCTTATTGAGTAAGGGGGATTGAAACGATCTCTTCTTTGTAACCATCAAGTGTGTGGTGTTTGTTATGTGTGTTCAGAAATTCCAAGAGTCCTGTTTCCATTGGTGGCAGGATCAAGGAAAGAACAGAATCAGACACAGATTGGAGGGGATCCATCTCTACTGCTTCTTGGAGGTATGACCTTAAGCAAGCAATTTAGGCTTTCTACGAGTAGAACTCAATTTCCTCAGTGGTAAAGTAGGGATGATTCATTGATTGGGCTCTGAAGTTCTGCATGCAAAGTACCTCACATGGCACCTCAAACACACAAAGCATTCAGTCAAGGTTAGTGCTCAGTAGTCTCAGCATTAGCAATGGCAGTGAGAGCCTTAAGGAAGTTGTTTGGAAGTTAAGAGCTGGTGTTTGTAAAGTGCCTACCACAGGGTCTTGTATACACTAACCACTCATTAAATGCTGGCTATTATTATCCTTAAGATACATGCACCTTGACATAAACCCACATGGAGTACACGTGCATTTGAAAATGTCATTGGACATAATTTGGTGTTATTCTCCTCACTTCTATCCCTGTCTAAATGATGTTTTTCATGTAAACGTTACATCCTTCTGCATGTTGATTAGAGAGAGGGTCTGAGGTTCTCAGCCAAATCAATTCCTGATGACTGAATACCTCGTGAATGGGGTGGTCAGTTCCATGAGACAGAAGCTGCCTCCCTCTGGGCCAGTATTTCAGGGCAATCTGAGACATTGTGACCTGCCCTGGGGTCATTTGAGGAATTGGCTACAGAGGTGGCCTTTGAAGGAAACTGCCCACTGAGCCCTGAACACCCTGCTTCAGGCCTGCTCTGACTGGAGTAGGAGGAGGGCAGGGGCAACAGTCAGCTGATTCTTCTTTTTCTGCACCTTCCTGCTGCCCATGTACCTCTCAGGGCAGGCTGTGACTATTTGAGTCTTCCCCATTAGGTCTCAGTAGCGAATCAGTGCAATCCCATGCAAACAAAGCTTAGCATAGGGTTGAGCCAGCTGGGCCAGCTAAGACGAGGTCTTCCTTGCTGGAAATGGCAATGGGAAAGGAGAGGAGAGGACAAAGATAACACGATGAGGAAGAGTAGCAACTTGCCTCTGGCTTATGTGGGTTATTCTTCTCTTTTAATTTCCCTGTTCATTGATCAGACATCTCAGCATAACAACAGCAGAAGCCATTTATTGAGCACTTACTATGGTTGGCTTCAGGGCCAAGTCTTTGAAATATCAGTGTCAATAGCCTTCCTTCCTTCCCTCATCTATCTATTTATCTAAGAAGCCATTTATTGAGCACTTACTATGGTTGGCTTCAGGGCCAAGTCTTTGAAATATCAGTTTCAATAGCCTTCCTTCCTTCCCTCATCTATCTATCTGTTATCTGACATAGTCCTTAATCCTTAAAATGACACGGTGATGTATGGTATGCATTTTCCAGGTGGGTAGATAAGACCTAGGAGAGTGTAACCTGTCTTACATCACATGTCTCCTAAGTGCTGGAACTGGTTTTCTCACTTAATATAGATGTTTAGCCCATAACTATGCTCATACCCATTACTTTTCAATTAAAAAAAAAATTGTAGTTGTTTTTATCCTGCTCATTGCCACTGTGTGATTTACCTTTTTGCTTGTGTTTTGCAATCTGGTTCTCCATGCTGACGTGCTAAACCATGTTACTTGCACCTGGAAGCCAGTGTGCCTGTGAAAACTCATACTCAGGCAGGAACAGGGAGCTCAGTTATGCTGTTGTCACAGCTGTTTCGGGGCCTGGAGTCTGGGTCCCCTCTGCCACAATTCACGTAAGGATGGACCAAGTTTCTTTCTGGATGGTGAGGAGGCTGGATTCGGCAGCTGGTTTTGTCTGGATTTGGTGGGGAGGTGATCAGGGGTGTATTGGGAGGGTCAGAATGGTCTGTTCATGTGTTGTCGCTGCTCCAGAATGGATAGCCATTGGCCTTGGCCTGGGGAAGGTTGTCCCAGGCAGGAGTCAGGGCCTTCTTTTCCATTACAACAGCTCCCACCTGTCTCTCTAGAGGCCTGCTGATAATCAGTTAATGAAATTCACCTTTCCCCCAATTCCTGAACACTGAAAGATGAGGGTTGAGTTACAGGGCAAATCATGAACACTGTTTTATTTGAACATGGAATTTCAGGCTGCACAGACAGGGGAAATTATTTTATTTGGGTGAACAAAGTTTGGCAGTTACCTAAAAGAAAATTAAGTCACTGATTGCAAGTCCATTCTCTGGCCTTCTGAAGAAGATAGATTCTAATCTTTAATTAATCTATCACTCACACCAAAAAAAAAAAAAAAAAAAAAAAAAGTCAGGGCAAGGGGTGGGGGAATGTTCACATCACATTAATTTCCAGTGGCGGGGGTTGTATTCAGAAGCCCAGATTGCAATATATAGGCATTGCTGCCAGCACTTTATATGTTTATGTTTGTTTAGTATTTTAATTTCCCTGTGAGTCTTAAACCTCTGTGCTGTGTGCAGGTGGAGGCCTGGGGTGTGCAATTGGGCCACAGGCTTTCCCATTGTAATGAAGATAAAATGACTGTAAGGATGACCTTTCTGTGCCTTTGTCTGTAGCCTGCCCTTCTCTTTAACTGAACACCTTTCAAATGAACGCGTCCTGAACTCTTGAACCACTCATGCTGTTCACTGAGCTTATTGCTCAAGCTGCAGTTTATCATTATATGCCTCCAAAGACTTTGTGTTTCCTACGTTTGACATCGAGATAGAATTTTTCATAACCCTTTACTAGTCATAAATTTGATTGTTAAGGGACTGGGTTAATCTTATTTCTAATACCAGCATCTGATTTTAAAACCCTGATTTAGGAGCATTTTCTTTCTGCTACCTTCCTAAAACGCATGGGTGGAAACATATAAAATATGTCACCTGATATTGGAGGATTGTTTATTTCTGTTCATTTTGTCCTGAATAGTCCCTATGAGATGCATTTGAAAACTTATCTTGTTTATATGTTTGTTGTGTTGCAATTTCTTCCATTACCTGAAATAGCCGCTTTGGACAGCACGCCAAGCAATGCCCTTTCACAGCTGTAGGGTGAATGGGTAAAGGAGTCTTGGTGAGGAAGCAATTTGGAGAACACGGAAACATTTCACAGCAGGAGTCATAATTTTGTGTTGCATAATATTTAGGGAACTTGAACCCCTGATATCTCTTGTGTGCCTTTCTCATACCCCTTTAACTATATTCTATTGAAATTTCCATAGTTGAAACCTGTACTTTTGTGTTGCGTAATATTTAAGGAACTATTGTGGTAGTTCTAGAAAGAAACCATACTGCATTATTTAGAGAGAGAACACTGTCATTTAGTTCATTTAGTTCATTTCTCCTCTGGACTTCTCAGTGCATGGCACAGAGGAGGTGTTGAACAGAACTTAACAGTGTTCAGGTTAGTAATTTGGTGTGCAGACAAAATCACAGTAGCCTCAGTGAGTGTTGTTCTACTCATAGAGGATTTTTGTGAGGATTAATTGCAATAACTTATAAAAATACACAGGACTCTGCTTCTCTGCTTGGCATGTGGTATGCACTCTTGTCACAGAAGCTATTCTTGTAGTTCTAGAAAGAAAACTTATGGTGTTATTTAGTGGGAGAGGTTAGAGTGGAATTTTAAAGAGTGCATTTCTCCTCCAGCAAGCAATTCTGCATTGATAAGTAGACACAGAATAAATAAGTGCAAAATATTTAGTTAATTCTTGGTGACAGAAGTAGGACTTCAGGTCCAAAGATGTTATATTTTAGGGTGCACACAGATACATTTAAAAAATTTTCTGAACTCTCTTTTACCTGTGGATAGATTTGCACATGCACACGAGTACAGATTATACTTGCTGTGACTGTCTAGGAAATGAAATTTTTGCACCTTGCCAAAGCATATTTTCTCTCTAAAGAGAGGCAGCTGATAATTACTGATGCTAATGTTGGGTCAAGGTGCAATAGATAATCTAACACCAGTGATGACCCCCAGAGCATTTATATTTGATGCTAGAATACGTTCGTTTTCTTTATCTTGCTGTTAATGCACCTTTATTGAGCAATTTACTCTCTCTTCATAGATAGGATCAGATCTAATATAAATGTATAACATCACACTTCCATTTAAATACAGGCATTTCCCTTTTCCCTTTCTAGCTCCCCTTTCCAACATCTCTCTCTCTCTCTCTCTCTCTCTCTCTCTCTCTCTCTGCTCTAAGCCACACACCAACCTAAAGGTAGAATCAACTCTGGCCTCCTGATGTATGTTTAGTGTCTGTCTGAGAGACTGTCATATTCATGTATTTAGATATGGTTAGGAAAAGCAAAGCAGTGCTAACAGAACTTGGACAGGATTAACGTCCTGCATCAACAACAGAAAAAAGCTGGAATCACGAACCCAGGTGCTTTTTAAACGTCAAGTGTGACGGACAATCGTTTATTCATTTAAGCACAGTCTTGATTCTGAGCTTTGGTTTCAAACATCACAATAGTGTTGGATGGGCCTTGGTTTTTCCAATATATGTTGTGTGTGATATTCAAAAATATTTGCTGATTTCAAATATATTTGTCTCTGCTCATGGGCATGATTGGTGTTCAGGAAATGCACTGATTTTAGGTAAAAGGGTTAGGAAAGGATTAGCTTCATTTTAGACATAAACAAAATGTCATTTTGCCAGTTTATTAATACTGATGTTTGCCATGGGTCTCTGACCATGAAATGTGCCTATGTTCACATCTGCACACATTGCCTACTCTCTGGGCTTCTGATTATTAGTTCCTGCCTGAATTCTGAGTTTCTCTTTGTTCCTTATTGCTTGTACTTATTTTGTCCAAAGGAGATTTTTATGAGAATTATGTTTCTCACTATTATTATGATCATTGTTAGCTTATTTGAGAGAGGAATGGATAGATATACTTAATTTAGACTTTTGAAAACTTTTTGAGAATATTCAGAGAAGTCAACATATTTTGAGAACTTAAATTTATTTTAAATGTGAAAAGCAGCTTACAAAATTGCATGTGCTGTATAAATATACTTTTGTTGCAAAAACATACACATAAATACACACATGGAAAAAAATTCTGAAAGAAAACACTAAGATATCTACAGTGGTTGTCTCTGGATAGGAAGGTGTAATTCAGTTGTTCAATGTTAATGAACTTAGGCAGACCTGCGTTCAAATTCTGCTTCTGTCACTAACTGGCTGTGAGCTGCGATATTGAATAAGTGGTTTAGCCTTGGTACACCTCCAGGTACTTACCTGTGAGGTGACAATTAGAATAGTACCTACTTCCCAGAGTTATATGTCAATGGATAAGACACAGATCTAGGAACTCAGAAATGTGCCAGTAAGTATTACTTATTATTGCTACCACTTTCTCCTTCCCTCCTTTTTGGATTTTGTCTCCTGTTGTGAACATGTGTTGCTTTTGTAATATGAAAAATAAAAAGTAGTTTCATTTATTTATTTTTTTGGTAAGAACCAGCCAAGGACTGGTGGGACTATTTTCATGGATTGGCATCTTGCTTGAAATCATTTACCAGAAAGCCTCTCTAAATGGAGGGTACCAAAACTGTGAATTAGGAAGACCCTAGCTATGATACGTGACTTTTCTAAAGTAATGCTTCTTAGAGAAATCTCTCAAATTTCCACTGACACTAAACATTTTAGGATGTGAAATGTTAAGCTAACAGAAATCATACACCAGGTGCACCTCAGGCCCTCTATAAACGACGCTGGATATAGATGAGCCCACACAGGGATCTCCTGGTGACATTTTCCCAAATGTGGGTACTTGAGTAAGGAGGTGACTCCAACTCTGTATAAAGTGATGTTTTCTGTGTTCAAGTTGGAAAATGTGAAATATCATGTCAAGTCTACAAATTAGGAGGAGAAAAAGAGGGGCCATCTGAAGAAGGCAAGAGCAGACGTTGCAGGAACATACAGTCATCCTGTTTCCTCAGACAGCCCTTGAGTTTGGTCCCAGGTTTTCTTATAGTTCAAGCCAGAAGCACACCACATTGCATATTATTGTCAGGGAATGAAAACTGCAACAAAAGCCAATCTGCAGAGGTGAACGTTTTCGCTGGAATTGAACTTCAGCAGGTACCTACTTCACAGGTCTAACGGTGAGGCCTTGAGTAATCCTGAGAGCAGAGTTGTGCTCAACTGTGATTTTATAAAAGATACAGAAATGCATTTCAAATAGACCATTCTTATATCAGCCCTCTAAACCGCCATAACCTTGAATCGTAATTCAGTGAAGGCATTTCTGTAAGAAGTGAAGATAATAAGCTCCAAGTGCTTTCATTTTCTGTATTTCTTTCTTAATGCAGGGAAAATCGAGGTGGGACTCAGTTAAAACCCAGATGCGGGGCCTGGGAGTCATCATAGTCTGATCCCTGAGGACATTAGCCCAATTTCTTTCTGTAGCCAGAACCAGTAGTGAAATGACAGGAGGATAGTAGAAGCAAAATAGCAAACATGTTTTTCTTTGCTGGTGTAAAAGTATATGTGTGCGCACATGGGTGTGTGTGTGTAGAATGGGGGTGTGAGTGGGAAAGGGATGACATTTTAGCTTAGTACAAACATTTCATTTCTTGCTCATGCTACATGTCCAGTATGGGTTGGCAGCATCCCCGCATACGCAGTCACCCAGGGACCCAGGCCAGTGGGGAAAGGGATGACATTTTAGCTTAGTACAAACATTTCATTTCTTGCTCATGCTACATGTCCAATATGGGTTGGCAGCATCCCCACATACGCAGTCACCCAGGGACCCAGGCCAGTGAAATCTTTGTGGTCTCATAGCTGCATCATCTAGAACACGTGGCCTTCTTGATCACCACTAGAGGGAGCTACAACAGCAATTAAATGCTTTAGTCTGACATGTCACATGCTACTTCCTCTCCATAGCCTATTGGCTAGATGAGTCACATGACCCTGCTGCAGCCGGTGGGAATGTATAATCTCCCTGTGGGCTTATAAGGAGAAGAAAATTGGTTTTCAAATGTTTGTGTGTACTATAAGTCCCTACTACAATGATGTTCCCGTCTGCCTACAAAGGAAAGGACGAAGAGGGACTATACTATTTGATACAGTCAAACTTGTGAACAGAGCAAAAAGGCCATTGCTTAGTCATTAGAACATCAGCACCTTAAACGGAGGTCTGGACCCTGACTTGGGAACTTTTCAACAGTTATCAGATCCTGAGTACTGTATTAAATGTAGTATATCTGAAAAATTTGGAATACAAAAATCTGGGGCCAAGGACAGTCTCGATATTAAATCCTCAGTGATAATGGAGGCTTCAAGTCTATAAGGCCTGAGACCTTACCTTTTGTGCTCCTTGGGTTGTGGAGGGAACATCCATCATCGAAACAGAAACCCGTCAGAATCCCTGGATATACTGACAATGTATTGATGAGAATTGAATGCCCCATAAATTGCATAGCCCCCAGGGCCCTGTAGGCACCCTGTCTTGCGGCTTGTGATTCAAAAACCCTGTTTATTTGTATCAAGGACAGTTGATACTTTAATCATCAATAAACTAAGATTTCAACAGCATACCATAAATTTCTTGTCAAATAAGAGATTATGATTAGGACACTGTGATGAAAGAGAATCTGTACCTGGACTTACATCCCTCAGTCTCAAAGCCTCCAGTGGTAGAGCTCAGAGGTTACTACAATAAGAAAAGCCTAGCTAAGCAGAAACCTATGTTTTCTACTGTCAAAATATCTGTGAGTTAATTTACTCACACCCAAGCTCTTAATGATCAGTGAATAAAAAATTGAGTTTTGAGAGCAAATATTTTGGTAAGGAAATAGAGAGCTGGTACTGATGTTCTCTCTGATTATGATTGTTAAACAGTAGACATCTTTCAACAAGCACTAACATTTATTATATCAATTATTAATAATTAAATCCAACTTCTTAGTAATAATGCAATCATAGTTACAAGTTATTGAGAACACTGTGCTGAGCAATTTGCATCCCTTATTTAATCTTCCCAACAATCTTATTAAGTAGATATTACCTCTATCTCATTTAGTAGACGGTTCCTCACGTGCAGATGAGGAAACTGTTGCTGACTGAGCCAAGTAACTGCCGAAGTCATAGAGCTGCTAAATGGTAGAGCTGCAATTGAAATGCAGAACAGTGTGGCATCAAAGCCGTTTTCTAACTCATGCAGTGCACAATGGGTTAAAATGAAACTATTAAAAATGAAATTATTTCTAGAATGAGACAGCAAGCTAAAAGGGAGTTAAGTTTTCATTCCCATTTTAAGGATTCTGTAAGTAGATACACAAAAATCACCAGTGTATTTTGATTCCCTGAGAAGGTTGAATCTCAGCACTCTAGGACTGTTGAGAGTGGTATGATTAGATAGTGACTTCCTTCCCACTGGTAGCATTCTGGGTAGGGGGTGTTTACAAGGATCAAAGGTTTTATAGAACGAGAGCTGTTTGGACCAAGTGATGGCCCAATTCCTAGATCAGGGATGTTGTATTCGTTCTAAGCTCTGTTTCTAAGGAAGCAGTTAATATGCGATTATCACGGCCTTAGGTTCATGGAATGTCTTCAGACTGTTTATTTTAATCCATTCTTAAGCAAGTTCAACAATCTTATTCCCCCCAGATGTAGTGAGGGTGGAGAGAACACAGGGATGCCCAGGAGTCATCGTGGTTGTCCACTGAGTGGTTATTGAGTCCTCATTCTGGAATAGGCAGTGTATTAGTTTGCTAGGGTTACCATAACAAAATGCCGCAGACTAGGGGGCTCAAACAATGGAAATTTATTGTCTCACAGTTCTAGAAGGTCTATATCCAAGATCATGTTGCTGGCAGAACTGGTTTTTCCTGAGGCCTCTCCCTTGGCTTGCAGACGGCTGCCTTCCTGCTGTGTCATCAAATGCTCATCCCGCTGTCTGCTGGTCTGTGTTGCTGGTGGATCTTCCTGTTCTTGTAAGGACACTAGACTATTGGATTAGGGCCCCACCTTTATGGCCTCATTTAACCTTAATTACCTCCTTAAAGGCTCGTCTCAAAATATAGGCACATTGGGGGTTAAGACTTTGAGATATAAATTTTGAGGGGACACAATTCAGTCTATAACACACTACATACTGGACACAGGGGTTGTTATGATAGACAAGGAAGAAACTGTTCCTACCCTCTGTCAGTTTTCTATGTTTTGTATAAGCATGTTGGGGTCTTCTGTACAGATGGTCCACTCACTATACTTTGAGAAAGCCTGATCTAAAGAGATCAGTTTGTTACCTAGAAAAGCCAAGAAAAGTTGGACGTCACTGTTAGTTGCAAAGAACTACCAGACCTGTTGGAATGTCTGCCATGTTGAACCTATGGGGATGGAGTAAGACTGACCTTCCCTGACCCTTTACATTGGAGACTCTAGTAGGCACTTGCACATCTCAGCTCTTTCAATTTAATACAACAGTCCTACTCGAGGGGGCATTATTAATATTCCATTTTACAGATGAACAANCACTACATACTGGACACAGGGGTTGTTATGATAGACAAGGAAGAAACTGTTCCTACCCTCTGTCAGTTTTCTATGTTTTGTATAAGCATGTTGGGGTCTTCTGTACAGATGGTCCACTCACTATACTTTGAGAAAGCCTGATCTAAAGAGATAAGTTTGTTACCTAGAAAAGCCAAGAAAAGTTGGACGTCACTGTTAGTTGCAAAGAACTACCAGACCTGTTGGAATGTCTGCCATGTTGAACCTATGGGGATGGAGTAAGACTGACCTTCCCTGACCCTTTACATTGGAGACTCTAGTAGGCACTTGCACATCTCAGCTCTTTCAATTTAATACAACAGTCCTACTCGAGGGGGCATTATTAATATTCCATTTTACAGATGAACAATACGAGGGATAAAGAGGTTAGATGTGTATCTAAGGTCACACAGCTCATAAGTGACAGAGCATGCACCCAAACACCAGGTTTAGATGACCCTGCTCTTGTGAAGTGTAACGGGTGGCATGTGTGTAGTGCTGACTGCATGCTAGGCCCTGTGTCACGTGCAGATGCTTCCTCTCATTCATTAGGTGGCCCAGAAAGCCTTGTGTCTTAGTCCATTCCAGCTGCTGTAACAAAATACCATAAGCCAGATAGCTTATAAACAACAGAAATTTATTTTTCACAGTTCTGGAGGCTGGTAAGTCCAAGATCAAGGCACCAAGAGATTCATTGTCTGGTGAGGGTCTGCTTTCTGGTTCATAGATAGATATCTCCTTGTGATGTTCTCACTTGGTGGAAGGGTTGAGGGGTCTCTCTCTGGGGCCTCCTTTATAAGGGCACTAATGCCATTCATGAGGGCTCTGCTCCCATGACCTAATCACCCCTCAAAGGCCCTGTCTCCTAATACCATCACACTGATGATTAATTTTCAACAGGGGGA